>NC_034174.2:29626617-29685575 GCF_002021735.2 Oncorhynchus kisutch | reverse complement strand
AGAGAGACAGAGAGACAGAAACAGAGAGACAGAGAGACAGAAACAGAGAGACAGAAACAGAGAGACAGAGAGACAGAAACAGAGAGACAGAGAGAAAGAGACAGAAACAGAGAGACAGAAACAGAGAGAGACAGAAGACAGAAAAAGAGAGACAGAGACAGAGAGACAGAAACAGAGAGACAGAAACAGAGAGACAGAAGACAGAAACAGAGAGACAGAAACAGAGAGACAGAAAACAGAGAGACAGAAACAGAGAGACAGAAACAGAGAGACAGAGAGACAGAAAGAGAGACAGAAACAGAGAGACAGAGAGACAAAGACAGAGACAGAAACAGAGAGACAGAAACAGAGAGACAGAGAGAGACAGAGAGACAGAAACAGAGAGACAGAGAGACAGAAACAGAGAGACAGAAACAGAGAGACAGAAACAGAGAGACAAACAGAGAGACAGAAACAGAGAGACAGAAACAGAGAGACAGAAACAGAGAGACAGAGAGACAGAAACAGAGAGACAGAGAGACAGAGACAGAGAGACAGAAACAGAGAGACAGAAACAGAGAGACAGAAACAGAGAGACAGAGAACAGAAACAGAGAGACAGAAACAGAGAGACAGAGAGACAGAAACAGAGAGACAGAGAGACAGAGACAGAGAGACAGAAACAGAGAGACAGAAACAGAGAGACAGAGAGACAGAAACAGAGAGACAGAAACAGAGAGACAGAGAGACAGAAACAGAGAGACAGAAACAGAGAGACAGAAACAGAGAGACAGAGAGACAGAGAGACAAAGAGAGAGGCAGAAACAGAGACAGAAACAGAGAGACAGAGAGACAGAAACAGAGAGACAGAAACAGAGAGACAGAAACAGAGAGACAGAAACAGAGAGACAGAGACAGAGAGACAGAAACAGAGAGACAGAAACAGAGAGACAGAAACAGAGAGACAGAGAAACAGAAACAGAGAGACAGAACAGAGAGACAGAGAGACAGAAACAGAGAGACAGAAACAGAGAGACAGAGAGACAGAAACAGAGAGACAGAAACAGAGAGACAGAGAGACAGAACAGAGAGACAGAAACAGAGAGACAGAGAGACAGAAACAGAGACAGAAACAGATAGACAGAACAGAGAGACAGAGAGACAGAAACAGAGAGACAGAACAGAGAGACAGAGAGACAGAAACAGAGAGACAGAGAGAAAGAGACAGAAACAGAGAGACAGAAACAGATAGACAGAAACAGAGAGACAGAGAGACAGAAACAGAGAGTCAGAAACAGAGAGACAGAAAGACAGAAACTGAGAGACAGAGACAGAGAGACAGAAACAGAGAGACAGAAACAGAGAGACAGAAACGGAGAGACAGAGAGGACAGAAACAGAGACAGAAACAGAGAGTCAGAGAGACAAAGACAGAGACAGAAACAGAGAGACAGAAAACGAGAGACAGAGAGACAGAGAGACAGAAACAGAGAGACAGAGAGACAGAAACAGAGAGACAGAAACAGAGAGACAGAGAGACAGAAACAGAGAGACATAGAGAAAGAGACAGAAACAGAGAGACAGAAACAGAGAGACAGAAAGACAGAAACAGAGAGACAGAGACAGAGAGACAGAAACAGAGAGTCAGAAATAGAGAGACAGAATGACAGAAACAGAGAGACAGAGACAGAGAGACAGAACGGAGAGACAGAAACAGAGAGACAGAACGGAGAGACAGAGAGACAGAAACAGAGACAGAAACAGAGAGACAGAGAGACAAGACAGAGACAGAAACAGAGAGACAGAAACAGAGAGACAGAGAGACAGGAGACAGAACAGAGAGACAGAGAGACAGAAACATAGAGACAGAACAGAGAGACAGAAACAGAGAGCAAACAGAGAGACAGAACAGAGAGACAGAACAGAGAGACAGAACAGAGAGACAGAAGAGACAGAAACAGCAGAGAGAACAGAGAGACAGAGACAGAGAGACAGAAACAGAGAGACATAAACAGAGAGACATAAACAGAGAGACAGAGAAACAGAAACAGAGAGACAGAAACAGAGAGACAGAGAGACAGAAACAGAGAGACAGAGAGACAGAGACAGAGAGACATAAACAGAGAGACATAAACAGAGAGACAGAGAGACAGAAACAGAGAGACAGAGAGACAGAAACAGAGAGACAGAAACAGAGAGACAGAGAGACAGAGAGACAGAAACAGAGAGACAGAGAGAAAGAGACAGAAACAGAGAGACAGAAACAGAGAGACAGAAAGACAGAAACAGAGAGTCAGAAACAGAGAGACAGAATGACAGAAACAGAGAGACAGAGACAGAGAGACAGAAACAGAGGAGACAGAAACAGAGAGACAGAAACGGAGAGACAGAGAGACAGAAACAGAGACAGAAACAGAGAGACAGAGAGACAAAGACAGAGACAGAAACAGAGAGACAGAAACAGAGAGACAGAGAGACAGAGAGACAGAAACAGAGAGACAGAGAGACAGAAACATAGAGACAGAAACAGAGAGACAGAAACAGAGAGACAAACAGAGAGACAGAAACAGAGAGACAGAAACAGAGAGACAGAACCAGAGAGACAGAGAGACAGAAACAGAGAGACAGAGAGACAGAGACAGAGAGACAGAAACAGAGAGACATAAACAGAGAGACATAAACAGAGAGACAGAGAAACAGAAACAGAGAGACAGAAACAGAGAGACAGAGAGACAGAAACAGAGAGACAGAGAGACAGAGACAGAGAGGACATAAACAGAGAGACATAAACAGAGAGACAGAGAGGACAGAAACAGAGAGACAGAAACAGAGAGACAGAGAGACAGAAACAGAGAGACAGAAACAGAGAGACAGAGAGACAGAGAGACAGAAACAGAGAGACAGAGAGAAAGAGGACAGAAACAGAGAGACAGAAACAGAGAGACAGAAAGACAGAAACAGAGAGTCAGAAACAGAGAGACAGAATGACAGAAACAGAGAGACAGAGACAGAGAGACAGAAACAGAGAGACAGAAACAGAGAGACAGAAACGGAGAGACAGAGAGACAGAAACAGAGACAGAAACAGAGAGACAGAGAGACAAAGACAGAGAGACAGAAACAGAGAGACATAAACAGAGAGACATAATTGAATTGTGGGGGGATCATTATAGGCCTAATTTACCATCATTGGCCTTTCAGTCTGTTTCTCATTACAGTCCTCAACACACACACTCTGGATTAAACACACACACACTGGGTTAGTGGTTAACTCACCTCTCTTACTCACTCTCTTGACTCCACTCTCATCCTAATATGTAGTAAAACGTGTGTGTGTGTGTGTGTGTGTGTGTGTGTGTGTGTGTGTGTGTGTGTGTGTGTGTGTGTGTGTGCGTGTGTGCGTGTGTGTGTGTGTGTGGTGTGTGTGTGTGTGTGTGTGTGTGTGGTGTGTGTGTGTGTGTGTGTGTGTGTGTGTGTGTGTGTGTGTGTGTGTGTGTGTGTGTGTATGTCATCCATGTGGCTCAGTGCAAACACCAGCAGAGGTTATAAATACCTGAATGATCTCTGTAGGTGGAAACACCTGATTCAAGCCTGTCTCACTCCTTCTGTTGGGTCAACTATCTGTCTCACTCTCATTCTAGCTGTCTGTCTTTCTTTCCCTCCCCACTTCTACTCCCCTTCGCTTTCTCCCTACTGTCTCACAGACTCCTGCTGTTGGGAAAGATTCAATCTCTAGTTCATTTCGTGACTAAGAAGGGGCTCCCTGCGTTGATGTGGCTCTGTGGGACTTTCGTGCAGTGAGAGGGAGGTTTATTCTATGTGGTCTGTGGATGACTGTGGTTGACTGTGGTTGTGTGTGTTATTGTTCTTGTTGTGTGGTTATCGACAACCCACCCACCTTCTCCCAACCCAACCACTGGTGGTGTAGTTATAGAGATGAGAGAGGCGCTCTAAGCTTTTATCTTGTGGAGTTGGAGCATAGTACTACGGGCTGAGGGCACCAGTCTCATGCCATTGCTCACACATACTCACCCAATGTGTGTGTGTGTGTGTGTGTGTGTGGCACTTGGGGCTGAGGGCACCAGTCTCATGCCAAAACTACTTCACTTTTATCAGTCAATTTACTTAATGGACCCTCTTCACCCCTCATCTGCTGTTTATCTGCCTGGCGTTCCTCCAGCTAGGGTTATGCTCTCTTCCATGGCACAGCTTGTTGCAGACTTAGCAGAAACACCATTGTTCTATATTCCAGAACTAAAGACCCTCAAAGCTAGAAATCAATGATTGTTTATCATTGTTTATGACATATTATTTTGAGTCACGTGACCACGGTATATCTAGACTTATGGGTCTTATGAGTAGATGGAAATAGGTCTGATCTGCAAAGACATTTAAGTAAACAATACTTCAAAACAGAACAGTAATGTTCATATTACGCATTTGTGTTGCATACAGAGTGGATATAAACAGCATCTGTGAATGTGTGACGAAAGCCTTGATATCCGGCCACGGCCAGTTCTTCTGACCATCCAACTACAGCTCAAACCAGCAGGAAGTGTTGCCAAGAGTAATGCCCGCTGGCTTGGAGGAAGAGAGCGAGAGAGACAGTCAGACAGAGCGAGAGACAGGGGAGACAGAGAGAAAAAGAGAGCGAGAGACAGACAGACAGACAGACAGACAGGCAGGCAGGCAGACAGACAGACAGAAAGACAGGCAGACAGGCAGACAGACAGACAGACAGACAGACAGGCAGACAGGCAGACAGACAGACAGACAGACAGACAGACAGACAGACAGACAGACAGACAGACAGACAGACAGACAGACAGACAGACAGACAGACAGACAGGCAGACAGACAGGCAGGCAGACAGGCAGACAGACAGGCCGGCATTTTATGATCATCAAACTGTTGCGTTGATGATAAACAGGGTAGTAATAATGGAGATCACGAGTTGGCTCAGTGAACACATAATACATCAGCACCAGTTGGTGGCGCTCTTTTTCAAACATCTTTACTGTATGTATACTGTGTTTCGGTGAAGAAAAAGCCTTTTCCATCCTCTAACTACCTTTCCAGCTAAGAACAAACATTGCCACCACTTTAGAGAACGTGCCCATAAGAGTCTCATAAGGTCATTAAAAACATCCTAAAGATTGATTCTACACATCATTTGACAAGTTTCTACGAACTGTAATGGAATTGTTTTTCTTTTCGCCTGGCCTGCCCGTCATGAATTTGGATTTTTTAACTAAACGGAGGTATTTGGACATAAATTATGGACTTTATCAAACAAAACAAACATTTATTGTGGAACTGGGATTCCTGGGAGTGCATTCTGATGAAGATCATCAAAGGTAAGTGAATATTTATAATGCTATTTCTGACTTCTGTTGACTCCACAACATGGAGAGTATCTGTATGGCTTGTTTTTGTGTCTGAGCGCCGTGCTCAGATTACTGTATGGTGTGCATTTTCCGTAAAGTAAAAAAAAATCTCACACAGCGGTTTGCATTAAGGAGAAGTTTATCTAAAGTTTCATGTACACGTGTATCTTTTATGAATGTTTATTATGAGCATTTCTGTAAATTGATGTGGCTCTCTGCAAAGTCACCGCATGTTTTGGAGGCAAAATATTACTGATCATAACGTGCCAATGTAAACTAAGATTTTTGGATATAAAATATGAACTTTATCGAACAAAACATACATGTATTGTGTATCATGAAGTCCTATGATTGTCATCTGATGAAGATCATCAACGGTTAGTGATTAATTTTATCTCTATTTCTGCTTTTGTGACTAGGTACTGACTTAACATAATCAGATGGTGTGCTTTCGTCGTAAAGCTTTTTTGAAATCGGACACTGTGGTGGGATTAACAACAATTTTATCTTTAAAACGGTGTATAATACTTGCATGTTTGAGGAATTTTAATTTTGAGATTTCTGTTGTTTGAATTTGGCTGCACTTTCACTGGCTGTTGTCAAGTCGATCCCATTAACGGGATCTCAGCCATTAGATGTTTTAACTAATGTTTTCATAGGAATGTTATCGTGATGTGCAAGGAATGATTCCAAGAGACCATTACTTTAATGTCAAAAATAACTTACCATGTTCTCAGAATGTAAGATATCAATGTTCTAGAAATGTTTCATGGTAACATTAATCCAGTTCTGTGGGTTGAGAGAATATTCCATCAATATCCATACACAGAACATGGTTTACCATGTTCTCAGAATATACGATATTCATGTTCTAGACATGTGTCATGGGAGCGTTGTAGTAACATTTCTGAGTATCAGTTGTCAGGATGTCGCTTGATGGTCCCATGGAATGTCCCCCCCCCAAAAAAACGGACAGCTTTTGACATAGTTTTTTCAACGTACATATGTGACACACTTCGATGTAGATGATCACATTGTGAATGATCATTTATAGAGTATTATTATTCAACATGTCCTCATCTGGGAGTTGAACTCACAACCTCTTGTTTGGTTCATCGGTAAGTCGATCTTCCAACTATGCCACCGTGTCCGTGTCAGGGATCGTTTAAACTGACATTTTTTTATACATTTTATTTTACCTTTGTTTAACTAGGCAAGTCAGTTACGAACAAATTCTTATTCGATATTGCAATGATATTGCAACCTTTCGGGTACTAGTCCAATGCTCTAACCACTAGGCTACCTGCCTCTAACCACTAGGCTACCTGCGTCTAACCACTAGGCTACCTGCCTCTAACCACTAGGCTACCTGCCTCTAACCACTAGGCTACCTGCGTCTAACCACTAGGCTACCTGCCTCTAACCACTAGGCTACCTGCCTCTAACCACTAGGCTACCTGCCGCCCCAAATTGATTTTATGTACTTATTTCAAAAATGTTGGAGCTTTCTGTACAGCTGTCTAATGTCGGTGCGGCATGTTAACCTGTTTTAATGATCCTCCTGATTCACTATGATCAATAGGGGTTTTCTTGATTGTATTTTTTTTTTATTTACCCCTTTTTTCTCCCCAATTTCGTGGTATCCATTTGTTTAGTAGCTACTATCTTGTCTCATCGCTACAACTCCCGTACGGGCTCGGGAGAGACGAAGGTTGAAAGTCATGCGGCCCCAAATACACAACCCAACCAAGCCACACTGCTTCTTAATGGCTGCGTTTCCACAGGCAGCTCAATTCTGATCTTGTTTCAGATCAGCTCTTTCTACAATAATTGGGCAATTGATCAGAATTGGGCTGCCTGTGTGAACGCAGCCAATGACACATGTTTGTTCTTCATGGTACAGTCCCTATAGAAAGTCTATAACCCCTTGAACTGTTTCACATTTTGTTGCGTTACAAAGTGGGATTGAATTAGATTGAATTGTATTTTTTTGTCCATCATTTCAAAGTGAAAAGACATTTCACTTTGCCAATCTCAGTAAGTCAACACGCTGCTGAGGCTATGCCAGAGTCAGCGCCCCCGGAGGACAACACACACACAAATTAATACAAAATGTAATAGTTAAAATACAGAACTAGTCACCCCCTTCGTTTAGGCAAGTCTAAATTAGTTCATTGTACATAACAAATCCCATAATAATTTACATGGACCCATAATAACTTACATGGACCCATAATAACTTACATGGACCCATAATAACTTACATGGACCCATAATAAAGCACTAAAGCTAAAGCTGAACAAGGCATTACAGCTGAACAAGGCATTACAGCTGAACAAGGCACTACAGCTGAACAAGGCACTACAGCTGAACAAGGCATTACAGCTGAACAAGGCATTACAGCTGAACAAGGCACTACAGCTGAACAAGGCATTACAGCTGAACAAGGCACTACAGCTGAACAAGGCATTACAGCTGAACAAGGCATTACAGCTGAACAAGGCATTACAGCTGAACAAGGCACTACAGCTGAACAAGGCATTACAGCTGAACAAGGCATTACAGCTGAACAAGGCATTACAGCTGAACAAGGCACTACAGCTGAACAAGGCACTACAGCTGAACAAGGCATTACAGCTGAACAAGGCACTACAGCTGAACAAGGCATTACAGTTGAACAAGGCATTACAGCTGAACAAGGCATTACAGCTGAACAAGGCACTACAGCTGAACAAGGCATTACAGCTGAACAAGGCATTACAGCTGAACAAGGCATTACAGCTGAACAAGGCACTACAGCTGAACAAGGCACTACAGCTGAACAAGGCATTACAGCTGAACAAGGCACTACAGCTGAACAAGGCATTACAGCTGAACAAGGCACTACAGCTGAACAAGGCATTACAGCTGAACAAGGCACTACAGCTGAACAAGGCATTACAGCTGAACAAGGCATTACAGCTGAACAAGGCACTAAAGCTGAACAAGGCATTACAGCTGAACAAGGCACTAAAGCTGAACAAGGCATTACAGCTGAACAAGGAACTAAAGCTGAACAAGGCATTACAGCTGAACAAGGCACTAAAGCTGAACAAGGCATTACAGCTGAACAAGGCATTACAGCTGAACAAGGCACTAAAGCTGAACAAGGCATTACAGCTGAACAAGGCACTAAAGCTGAACAAGGCATTACAGCTGAACAAGGCATTACAGCTGAACAAGGCATTACAGCTGAACAAGGCACTAAAGCTGAACAAGGCATTACAGCTGAACAAGGCACTAAAGCTGAACAAGGCACTAAAGCTGAACAAGGCACTACTGCTGAACAAGGCACTACAGCTGAACAAGGCACTACAGCTGAACAAGGCACTACAGCTGAACAAGGCACTACAGCTGAACAAGGCACTACAGCTGAACAAGGCACTAAAGCTGAACAAGGCACTACAGCTGAACAAGGCACTACAGCTGAACAAGGCACTACAGCTGAACAAGGCACTACAGCTGAACAAGGCACTACAGCTGAACAAGGCACTACAGCTGAACAAGGCACTACAGCTGAACAAGGCACTAAAGCTGAACAAGGCACTACAGCTGAACAAGGCACTAAAGCTGAACAAGGCACTAAAGCTGAAGCTGAACAAGGCACTAAAGCTGAACAAGGTGCTAAAGCTGAACAAGGCACTAAAGCTGAACAAGGCACTAAAGCTGAACAAGGCACTAAAGCTGAACAAGGCACTAAAGCTAAAGCTGAACAAGGCACTACAGCTGAACAAGGCACTAAAGCTGAACAAGGCACTACAGCTGAACAAGGCACTAAAGCTGAACAAGGCACTAAAGCTGAAGCTGAACAAGGCACTACAGCTGAACAAGGCACTACAGCTGAACAAGGCACTAAAGCTGAACAAGGCACTAAAGCTGAACAAGGCACTAAAGCTGAACAAGGCACTAAAGCTGAACAAGGCACTAAAGCTGAAGCTGAACAAGGCACTAAAGCTGAACAAGGTGCTAAAGCTGAAGATGAACAAGGCACTAAAGCTGAACAAGGTGCTAAAGCTGAAGATGAACAAGGCACTAAAGCTGAAGATGAACAAGGCACAAAAGCTGAAGATGAACAAGGCACTAAAGCTGAAAATGAACAAGGCACTAAAGCTGAACAAGGCACTAAAGCTGAACAAGGCACTAAAGATGAACAAGGCACTAAAGCTGAAGATGAACAAGGCACTAAAGCTGAACTAGGCACTAAAGATGAACAAGGCACTAAAGCTGAAGATGAACAAGGCACTAAAGCTGAAGATGAACAAGGCACTAAAGCTGAAGCTGAACAAGGAACTAAAGCTGAAGCTGAACAAGGCACTAAAGCTGAAAATGAACAAGGCACTAAAGCTGAAGGTGAACAAGGCACTAAAGCTGAACAAGGGACTAAAGCTGAAGATGAACAAGGCACTAAAGCTGAAGATGAACAAGGCACTAAAGCTGAAGATGAACAAGGCACTAAAGCTGAACAAGGGACTAAAGCTGAAGATGAACAAGGCACTAAAGCTGAACAAGGCACTAAAGCTGAAGCTGAACAAGGCACTAAAGCTGAAGATGAACAAGACACTAAAGCTGAACAAGGGACTAAAGCTGAAAATGAACAAGGTACTAAAGCTGAACAAGGCACTAAAGCTGAAGATGAACAAGGCACTAAAGCTGAACAAGGCACTAAAGCTGAAGATGAACAAGGCACTAAAGCTGAAGATGAACAAGGCACTAAAGCTGAACAAGGGACTAAAGCTGAAGATGAACAAGGCACTAAAGCTGAAGCTGAACAAGGCACTAAAGCTGAACAAGGGACTAAAGCTGAAGATGAACAAGGCACTAAAGCTGAAGCTGAACAAGGCACTAAAGCTGAAGATGAACAAGGCACTAAAGCTGAACAAGGGACTAAAGCTGAAGATGAACAAGGCACTAAAGCTGAAGCTGAACAAGGCACTAAAGCTGAAGATGAACAAGGCACTAAAGCTGAACAAGGGACTAAAGCTGAAGATGAACAAGGCACTAAAGCTGAAGCTGAACAAGGCACTAAAGCTGAAGTGAACAAGGCACTAAAGCTGAAGATGAACAAGGCACTAAAGCTGAACAAGGGACTAAAGCTGAAGCTGAACAAGGCACTAAAGCTGAAGATGAACAAGGCACTAAAGCTGAAGATGAACAAGGCACTAAAGCTGAACAAGGGACTAAAGCTGAAGATGAACAAGGCACTAAAGCTGAAGCTGAACAAGGCACTAAAGCTGAAGCTGAACAAGGCACTAAAGCTGAAGATGAACAAGGCACTAAAGCTGAACAAGGGACTAAAGCTGAAGATGAACAAGGCACTAAAGCTGAACAAGGCACTAAAGCTGAAGCTGAACAAGGCACTAAAGCTGAAGATGAACAAGGCACTAAAGCTGAACAAGGGACTAAAGCTGAAGATGAACAAGGCACTAAAGCTGAACAAGGCACTAAAGCTGAAGATGAACAAGGCACTAAAGCTGAACAAGGCACTAAAGCTGAAGCTGAACAAGGCACTAAAGCTGAAGATGAACAAGGCACTCAAGCTGAAGATGAACAAGGCACTAAAGCTGAACAAGGGACTAAAGCTGAAGATGAACAAGGCACTAAAGCTGAAGCTGAACAAGGCACTAAAGCTGAAGCTGAACAAGGCACTAAAGCTGAAGATGAACAAGGCACTAAAGCTGAACAAGGGACTAAAGCTGAAGATGAACAAGGCACTAAAGCTGAAGATGAACAAGGCACTAAAGCTGAAGCTGAACAAGGCACTAAAGCTGAAGCTGAACAAGGCACTAAAGCTGAACAAGGGACTAAAGCTGAAGATGAACAAGGCACTAAAGCTGAACAAGGCACTAAAGCTGAAGATGAACAAGGCACTAAAGCTGAACAAGGCACTAAAGCTGAAGCTGAACAAGGCACTAAAGCTGAAGATGAACAAGGCACTAAAGCTGAAGATGAACAAGGCACTAAAGCTGAACAAGGGACTAAAGCTGAAGATGAACAAGGCACTAAAGCTGAAGCTGAACAAGGCACTAAAGCTGAAGATGAACAAGGCACTAAAGCTGAAGATGAACAAGGCACTAAAGCTGAACAAGGGACTAAAGCTGAAGATGAACAAGGCACTAAAGCTGAACAAGGGACTAAAGCTGAAGATGAACAAGGCACTAAAGCTGAAGCTGAACAAGGCACTAAAGCTGAAGCTGAACAAGGCACTAAAGCTGAAGATGAACAAGGCACTAAAGCTGAACAAGGGACTAAAGCTGAAGATGAACAAGGCACTAAAGCTGAACAAGGGACTAATGCTGAAGAAAGACAAATAATCAATGGAACACACTTTTTAGGTCAAAATGCAAAGCATTATTTTGGGGGCAAATGCAACACATCACTGAGTAACTGCCTCCTTATTTTCCAGCATGGTGGTGGCTACATCATGGTTTGGGTATGCTTGACATCGGCGAAGACTGAAGAGTTTATTTTGGCGATAAGCATAGGCAAAATCCTACAGGGAAACCTGCCTCAGTCTGCTTTACACCAGACACTGGGAGAGGAATTCACCTTTCAGCAGGACAATAAAATATAACACAAGGCCACATCTACACTGAAATTGCTTACCAAGAAGACAGTGATGTTCCTGAGTCGCCAAGTTACAGGTTTGACTTAATTCTGCTTGATAATTTATGGCAAAACTTGAAAATGGCTGTCTAGCCATGATCTTCAACATCTTGAAGAATTTTGAAAACAATAAATGGGCAAATATTGCACAATACAGTGGTGCAAAGACTCACGGCTGTAATCGCTGCCAAAGGTGTTTCTAACATGTATTATTTTTATTTACCTTTATTTAACCAGGTAGGCAAGTTGAGAACAAGTTCTCATTTACAACTGTGACCTGGCCAAGATAAAGCAAAGCAGTTCGACACAAACAACAACACAGAGTTACACATGGAGTAAAACAAACAGTCAATAACACAGTAGAAAAATAAGTCTAAATACAATGTGAGCAAATGAGGTGAGATAAGGGACGTAAAGGCAAAAAAAGGCCATTGTGGCAAAGTAAATACAATGTAGCAAGTTAAACACTGGAATGGTAGATTTGCAGTGGAAGAATGTGCAAAGTAGAGATAGAAATAATGGGTTGCAAAGGAGCAAAATAAATAAATACAGTAGGGAAAGAGGTAGTTGTTTGGCTAAATTATAGCTATGTACAGGTACAGTAATCTGTGAGCTGCTCTGACAGCTGGTGCTTAAAGCTGGTGAGGGAGATAAGTGTTTCCAGTTTCAGAGATTTTTGTAGTTCGTTCCAATCATTGGCAGCAGAGAACTGGAAGGAGAGGCAGCCAAAGGAAGAATTGGTTTTGGGGGATGACCAGAGAGATATACCTGCTGGAGCGCGTGCTACAGGTGGGTGTGGCTATGGTGACCAGGGAGCTGAGATAAGGGGGCCACCCAACGAGAGCGTACAGGTCGCAGTGGTGGGTAGTATATTGGGTTTTGGTGACAAAACGAATGGCACTGTGATAGACTGCATCCAATTTATTGAGTAGGGTGTTGGAGGCTATTTTGTAAATGACATCGCCGAAGTCGAGGATTGGTAGGATGGTCAGTCTTACTAGGGTATGTTTGGCAGCAAGAGTGAATGGTGCTTTGTTTCTAGCCAATTCTAGATTTAACTTTGGATTGGAAGTCCATGGAGAACAGTCTGGCTAGACTGTAAACTCTCCTTCCAGACTCATATCAAACATCTCCGATCTAAAATCAAATCTAGAGTCGGCTTTCTATTCCGCAACAAAGCCTCCTTCACTCACGCCGCCAAACTTACCCTCGTAAAACTGTCTATCCTACCGATCCTCGACTTCGGCGATGTCATCTACAAAATAGCTTCCAACACTCTACTCAGCAAACTGGATGCAGTTTATCACAGTGCCATCCGTTTTGTTACTATACCACCCACCACTGCGACCTGTATGCTCTAGTCGGCTGGCCCTCGCTACATATTCGTCGCCAGACCCACTGGCTCCAGGTCATCTACAAGTCCATGCTAGGTAAAGCTCCGCCTTATCTCAGTTCACTGGTCACGATGGCAACACCCACCCGTAGCACGCGCTCCAGCAGGTGTATCTCACTGATCATCCCCAAAGCCAACACCTCATTTGGCCGCCTTTCGTTCCAGTTCTCTGCTGCCTGTGACTGGAACGAATTGCAAAAATCGCTGAAGTTGGAGACTTTTATCTCCCTCACCAATTTCAAACATCTGCTATCTGAGCAGCTAACCAATCGCTGCAGCTGTACATAGTCTATCGGTAAATAGCCCACCCAATTTTACCTACCTCATCCCCATACTGTTTTTATTTATTTACTTTTCTGCTCTTTTGCACACCAATATCTCTACCTGTACATGACCATCTGATCATTTATCACTCCAGTGCAAAATTGTAATTATTCGCCTACCTCCTCATGCCTTTTGCACACAATGTATATATATATTTTTTTTCTACTGTTATTGACTTGTTAATTGTTTACTCCATGTGTAACTCTGTGTTGTCTGTTCACACTGCTATGCTTTATCTTGGCCAGGTCGCAGTTGCAAATGAGAACTTGTTCTCAACTAGCCTACCTGGTTAAATAAAGGTGAAATAAAAAAATTTAAATTAGAGATGTTTGATGTGAGTCTGGAAGGAAAGTTTACAGTCTAACCAGACACCTAAGTATTTGTAGTTGTCCACATATTCTAAGTCAGAACCGCAGTGATGTTGGACGGGCGGGCAGGTGCAGGCAGCGATCGGTTGAAGAGCATGCATTTAGTTTTACTTGTATTTAAGAGCAATTGGAGCCCACGGAAGGGCCAGAAGAAGGGCCAGAAGTATACAGAATGGTGTCATCTCCGTAAAGGTGGATCAGAGACTCATCAGCAGCAAGAGCGACATCATTGATGTATACAGAGAGGAGAATCGGTCCAAGAATTTAACCCTGTGGCACCCCCATAGAGACTGCCAGAGGCCCGGACAACAGGCCCTCCGATTTGACCCTATCAGAGAAGTAGTTGGTGAACCAGGCAAGGCAATCATTTGAGAAACCAAGGCTATCAAGTCTGCCGATGAGGATGTGGTGATTGACAGAGTCGAAAGCCTTGGCCAGGTCAATGAGTACAGCTGCACAGTATTGTTTCTTATCGATGGCGGTTAAGATATCGTTTAGGACCTTAAGCGTGGCTGAGGTGCACCCATGACCAGCTCTGAAACCAGATTGGATAGCGGAGAAGTTATGGTGGGATTCGAAATGATCGATAATCTGTTTGTTGACTTGGCTTTCGAAGACCTTAGAAAGGCAAGGGAGGCTAGATATAGATCTGTAGCAGTTTGGGTCAAGAGTGTTGCTCCCTTCGAAGAGGGGGATGACCGCAGCTGCTTTCCAATCTTTGGGAATCTCAGATGACACGAAAGAGAGATTGAACAGGCTAGTTATAGGGGTTGCAACAATTTTGGCAGATAATTTTAGAAAGAAAGGGTCCAGATTGTCTAGCCCGGCTGATTTGTAGGGATCCAGATTTTGCAGCTCTTTCAGAAATTTGGGAGAAGGAGAAATGGGGAAGGCTTGGGCGAGTTTCTGTGCGGGGTGCAGTGCTGTTGACCGGGGTAGGGGTAGCCAGGTGGAAAGCATAGCCAGCCGTAGAAAAATGCTTATTGAAATTCTCAATTATAGTGGATTTATCGGTGGTGACAGTGTTTCCTATCCTCAGTGCTGTGGGCAGCTGGGAGGAGGTGTTCTTATTCTCCATGGACTTTACAGTGTCCCTGAACTTTTTTGAGTTTGTGTTGCAGGAAGCTAATTTCTGCTTGAAAAAGCTAGCCTTGGCTTTTCTAACTGCCTGTGTATATTGGTTTCTAGCTTCCCTGAAAGTTGCATATCACGGGGGCTGTTCGATGCTAATGCAGAACGCCATAGGATGTTTTTGTGTTGGTTAAGGGCAGTCAGGTCTGGAAAGAACCAAGGGCTATATCTGTTCCTGGTTCTAAATTTCTTGAATGGGGCATGCTTATTTAAGATGGTGAGGAAGGCATTTAAAAAATATAACCAGGCATCCTCTACTAACGGGATGAGATCAATATCCTTCCAGGATACCCGGGCCAGGTCGATTAGAAAGGCCTGCTCGCTGAAATGTTTCAGGGAGCGTTTGACAGTGATGAGTGGAGGACGTTTGACCGCTGACCCATTACGGATGCAGGCAATGAGGCAGTGATCGCTGAGATCTTGGTTGAAAACAGCAGGGGTTTATTTAGAGGGCAAGTTGTTTAGGATGATATCTATGTGGGTACCCGTGTTTATGGCTTTGGGGTGGTACCTGGTAGGTTCATTGATAATTTGTGTGAGATTGAGGGCATCAAGCTTAGATTGTAGGCTGGCTGGGGTGTTAAGCATGTCCCAGTTTAGGTCGCCTAGCAGCTCTGAAGATAGATGGGGGGCAATCATTTCACATATGGTGTCCAGAGCACAGTTCGGGGCAGAGGGTGGTCTATAGCAGGCGGCAATGGTGAGAGACTTTTTAGAGAGGTGGATTTTTAAAAGTAGTTCAAATTGTTTGGGTACAGACCTGGATAGTAGGACAGAACTCTGCAGGCTATCTTTGCAACACCGCCCCCTTTGGCCGTTCTATCTTGTCTGAAAATGTTGTAGTTTGGGATGGAGATTTCAGAATTTTTAGTGGTCTTCCTAAGCCAGCATTCAGACACGGCTAGAACATCAGAGTTGGCAGAGTGTGCTAAAGCCGTGAATAAAACAAACGTAGGGAGGAGGCTTCTAATGTTAACATGCATGAAACCAAAGCTATTACTGTTTCAGAAGTCAACAAATGAGAGCACCTGGGGAATAGGAGTGGAGCTGGGAATGGGAGTGAATTCACCTCTACATCACCAGAGGAACAGAGGAGGAGTAGGATAAGGGTACGGCTAAAATCTATGAGAATTGGTCATCTAGAACATCAGGAACAGAGAGTAAAAAGAGGTTTCTGGGGGAGATAAAATAGCTTCAAGGTCTAATCAAGTTATATTACATGTATTGACACATGGGGGTGAAAACTTATCTAATCAAGGTATATTACATGTATTTATCATTAATATTTAAAAAAAAATCTATATTTTTTCTTCAACTTTGACATCAGAGTATCCATGTAAATGACACTTTGTAACACAACAACATGTGAAGAAATCTAAGGGGGGTGTAAACTTTCTATCGGCACTGTGGTGAAGATGTCAAAACTACGATATTCTCTGAGATGCTCAGCTATATAGGATGAATAAATACTGATCATTTATGAGGGAGTGGAAATGTGGTCATAACTCGTGTTTAAGGGGAAATCCTACAGATTCCCATATTTCAATGAGAAACTCATTTAATTAGCATATTTTTCTAAGAATGTGCGAGAAGGGTGAATCCCCTAGCCGGTCTCGAATCCCCTGGCGATTTCTATGCTTCCTGTTCTTAAGTTTCATGTTTGCGTCTTTTATGTTCGGTTTCGTACATCAGCTTCAAAACAGCTGAACATGTTTTGGGGTTATTGAAAAGGTGTTCCTCAGCAGTTTAGATGGTAGAATGATTCTCTACTCTGCTTTGCTTGTTTTGACACACAAACTGAAATTAGGTGAATTATTTTATTTTTAGAAACCAGGAGCGATTTCTGCATATTGCACCGGTAATATATTATATTCTGAGAACATGACAACCATGTTCTGTGTATGTTTGATGTTACGTTGATGGAATGTTCTCCTAACCCTCAGAAAACTAGGCACAGGAACGTTCTAACAACATCCCATAAAAAGCATCTAGAACATTAATGCTGTATATTCTGAGAACATTGTAACCACATTCTAGATAAGTTCTGCTTGACATTAATAGAATGTTCTCCTAACTTTAACACAAAAACATGCTAAAATGGTTCTCAGAGATAGATTGTTCCCCCAACTAATGGAAAACTGGACACTCACACTTTATGGGAACATTGCGGGTAACATTACAAAAACGTTCTCTACCTAGAATTGTTTGCTAGGTTTCTGCTATCAGAAAGAAATGCCTTGTTTCAGCTGGTGGGTTTTGATAAGGTGGCTCAACTGGCAGAACTGGAGATGCGTGCGTGCGTAAGTGTGTGTGTGGTGTGCGTGAGGGGTTTTGATAAGGTGAATCACCTTCTGAAGGGGCTGTTGTTCTGTAACTGGAGTCTCTTGGTGACCCAAGACAGATTCTCTTGCTCCGAGGAGAGGCATTCCAGACGCTGTCACGCTCCCAGCCTTAAGTAAACCCCTGTGGCGTAACCACTGAGGAAAACAGCAGGAGGTCGCTGAAAGAGTCAAATCAGGCACTTACTTACAGCGCCCGCATTGAATGAAACTCAGAGAGCGAAAAGCCCTTACGCATATCTGCAACACCTGCAGCACCTGCCTGTTTAACGCCACACTCGGCAACACAATCACATACACACACACGCTCAAACACACACACACATCAACGTCAAGTTGAGACACATAGTTGGCTGCAGAGGTAGAGCAGGTAAAATAACCACTCCAGAAACTAGGCTGCTACCAACCCAACTGCATTCAGGACAGAGACATTCAGACTGTTGCACAGTAGGTCGAAATAGAAGCAAACCCGTTTCAAACGGATAAAGCAATTAAACGTTGTTATTGCATTAGCTCAGGTTGATTCTGTTTGATCATATAGAAGTGCTGCCCCAATGGGACCAGGCCTAACTGTGTACCAGGGCCTGACGGTGTACCAGGGCAGTGGGACCAGGCCTGACTGTGTACCAGGGCAGTGTGACCGGGCCTGACTGTGTACCAGGGCAGTGGGACCAGGCCTGACTGTGTACCAGGGCAGTGGGACCAGGCCTGACTGTGTACCAGGGCAGTGTGACCGGGCCTGACTGTGTACCAGGGCAGTGGGACCAGGCCTGACTGTGTACCAGGGCAGTGGGACCGGGCCTGACTGTGTACCAGGACAGTGGGACCGGGCCTGCTAGCATCTTCTTCAATAAGGAGTGTTTGGTCTTAACAGCGCTCCGGCGTTGGCTAACCGGCTGCCAATCTCCCGGAGTCAACACATGGACACACACACACACACTCTCTCTCTCCAATTCACTCACTCACTCACTCACTCACACACACACACACACACACACACACACACACACACACACACACACACACACACACACACACACACACACACACACACACACACACACACACAATCTCAATAAGTCAACACGTTGATGAGAGTATGCCAGAGACAGCACCCCCGGAGGACAACACACACACAGGATCAGGCTGAAGCACAAAAGCTGAAGCAGTAAGAGACAATTCATACTTGATCAGAAAACGTGGTCAGAGGCGCCGTATGGAGGGTGTGATGCAATGACGGAGCCTCTGGAGGCATGCAGAGGCCAAATTGAGCTACGCACCACATTGCCGTGTGCTTCCTTATTTTATTTTCAATGCGGAGGGCTCCATAAAGCTCTGCATTGACAGCTCTCTGCTGCTCCGCGTAGATCAACAAGTATGAACGCCCGGACAGAGGACGTATCATCGTAAATACTACAAGGCAGATGTCGGATTGGCCATCGTCTTTAAGACTGAAGCAGAGACAAGCAGTAAGTGTTGTGGTGCTGGAGACAGTACTGGGTCTAGTAGATGACAGCTGAGGATGGCTGAGCAGCGCCACGATGGGAGATGTATGAAGTGATGGACAGGTGTCTGTAGGTAGGACAGACTGAGCTCATTCATGCAAGAGACCTGGCTCCACTGTGCCCTGTGAGTGTGTGTGCATGCATTTTCACAGATGGGCCTGACTGGAGCATGCTGGGTAAACTGAGGTCCTCGGTCATCCCTCCGAACACTGACCTCACACCTCGTTTTGACAACCTCATACACACAGCTAATACACTCACGGCTGCTATTGAACCACATCTAATGCCCTCGAGGTCGTGGTGTATGGGGAATACTGTTGTGGTTGGGATTTAGACACATGCAGGCAACATTCTAGCCATGACAGTTTTCACAATATAACCCTTAAGGCATTTTTAGTTATCAAGCTTCCTTGCATTCATGTGACTAAAGCTGGTTGACAAAACGTTTAATACTGGGTCGTTCCCCACCCACCATCCCAGATTGTTATGAAATCGTTTCTGTAGTTAGCAACAGGTAATATTGACATTCCTGAAACATTATTTTGTTGAAATACAATTTTATCGCTGAGAAATTAAACTAATTGATTGCATACAAATTCATAATTTTAATGTATAGGATTCGTATAATATTCAATAAATATAGAACCCAACATCTGATTTGGACCAAACTTCTTCCTACCAATGATTAAAACATGAGGAACCTCCCCCCCCAAAAGAATGTCTAAAGCCACTCACGGACCCGCTGTGTACTCCCTATGAATCTGGTGATGTTTATATCCCTGTTCAGAGAAATTAGTCATTGACGTCGCTTGCATTATTTACCATAGAGTAGTGTGACAGTACCATGTTCTGACCACTAGGTGTCGCTATTCCTTCTATACAGCCACACATCTCCATGTGGCGGATCTCTTGTGTTCATTAAATGGATCACAACATTTCCTTTGCAACTATGGGTAGAAAACCAATAGATTTGGCTCATTATGAAAATACATTGTATGGTCATCTTCAAGCCAGTCCTCCATGAAAGCAATTCAGTTTGTCCATCTCTTAGCAACCTTACACTTCAACCCAACTCATAATCCAACAAGTGGCCACTCTGAGACGGATATCCCTATGCAATTCTCATAAAGACTTTTCCGACAAGCCTAAAATTTCGATGGTGAAATGTTCTGGGGACAAAATAGTTGTGATGACCCTAATAAAATAATTAATTGCATGGCAGTCTAATATTTAATAAAATGATCAGGAACAGCTCTAGAGTGCCTTCAGAAAGTATTCAGACTCCTGGCCGTATTACGTTATGTTACATCCTTATTATGTTACGTTATTACAGCCTTGTTACGTTACGTTATTACATCCTTATTATGCTACGTTACAGCCTTATTACGTTACAGCCTTATTACGTTACAGCCTTATTACGTTACAGCCTTATTACGTTACATTATTACAGCCGTATTATGTTATGTTACAGCCTTATCACGTTACGTTACAGCCTTATTACATTATGTTACAGCCTTATTACGTTACGTTATTACAGCCGTATTATGTTATGTTACAGCCTTATCACGTTACGTTACAGCCTTATTACATTATGTTACAGCCTTATTACGTTACGTTATTACAGCCGTATTATGTTATGTTACAGCCTTATCACGTTACGTTACAGCCTTATTACATTATGTTACAGCCTTATTACGTTACGTTATTACAGCCGTATTATGTTATGTTACAGCCTTATCACGTTACGTTACAGCCTTATTACATTATGTTACAGCCTTATTACGCTACGTTACAGCCTTATTACGTTACGTTATTACAGCCGTATTACGTTACGTTACAGCCTTATTACGTTACGTTACAGCCTTATTACATTATTATAGCCTTATTACATTACAGCCTTATTACGTTACGTTATTACAGCCTTATTACGCTATTTTACAGCCTTATTATGTTATTACAGCCTTATTACGTTATTGCAGCCTTATTACGTTACGTTATTACAGCCGTATTACGTTATTACAGCCTTATTACGTTATTGCAGCCTTATTACGTTACGTTATTACAGCCGTATTACGTTATTATAGTCTTATTACGTTACGTTATTACAGCCGTATTACGTTATTACAGCCTTATTACATTACGTTATTACAGCCTTATTACGTTACGTTATTACAGCATTATTACGTTACGTTATTACAGCCTTATTACGTTACGTTATTACAGCCTTATTACATTACGTTATTACAGCCTTATTACATTACGTTATTACAGCCTTATTACATTATGTTATTACAGCATTATTACATTACGTTATTACAGCCTTATTACGTTACGTTATTACAGCATTATTACGTTACGTTACAGCCTTATTACATTACGTTATTACAGCCTTATTACGTTACGTTATTACAGCCTTATTACGTTACGTTATTACAGCATTATTACGTTACGTTACAGCCTTATTACATTACGTTATTACAGCCTTATTACGTTACGTTATTACAGCATTATTATGTTACGTTATTACAGCCTTATTACGTTACGTTATTACAGCCTTATTACGTTACGTTATTACAGCATTATTACGTTACGTTACAGCCTTATTACATTACGTTATTACAGCCTTATTACGTTACGTTATTACAGCATTATTACGTTACGTTACAGCCTTATTACATTACGTTATTACAGCCTTATTACGTTACGTTATTACAGCGTTATTACGTTACGTTATTACAGCATTATTACGTTACGTTACAGCCTTATTACATTACGTTATTACAGCCTTATTACGTTACGTTATTACAGCCTTATTACGTTACGTTATTACAGCCTTATTACGTTACGTTATTACAGCGTTATTACATTACGTTACAGCCTTATTACATTACGTTATTACAGCCTTATTACGTTACGTTATTACAGCATTATTACGTTACGTTATTACAGCATTATTACGTTACGTTACAGCCTTATTACATTACGTTATTACAGCCTTATTACGTTACGTTATTACAGCATTATTACGTTACGTTATTACAGCCTTATTACGTTACGTTATTACAGCCTTATTACGTTACGTTACAGCCTTATTACGTTACGTTATTACAGCCTTATTACGTTACGTTATTACAGCATTATTACGTTACGTTACAGCCTTATTACATTACGTTATTACAGCCTTATTATGTTACGTTACAGCCTTATTACGTTACATTATTCAGCCTTATTACGTTACGTTATTACAGCCTTATTACGTTACGTTACAGCCTTATTCTAAAATTGATTAAATCGTTTTTTTCCCTCATCAATCTTCACACAATATCAGATAATGACAAAGCAAAAACAGGTTTTTCGTTTTTTTTAATAACAAATTTACATAAGTATTCAGACCCTTTACTCAATACAAATCGGGTTCAAGTCTGGGCTCTGGCTGGGCCACTCAAGGACATTCAGAGACTTGTCCCGAAGCCACTCTTGCGTTGTCTTGGCTGTGTGCTTAGGGATATTTTCCTGTTGGATGGTGAACCTTCAACCCAGTCTGAGGTCCTGAGTGCTCTGGAGCAGGTTTTGATCAAGGATCTCTCTGTACTTTGTTTCATTCATCTTTGCCTCGATCCTAACTAGTCTCCCAGTCACCTGGAGCTGAAAAAAATCTCCACAGCATGATGCTGCCACCACCATGCTTCACCGTAGGGATGGTTCCAGGTTTCCTCTAGATGTGACGCTTGGCATTCAGACCAAATAGTTCAATCTTGGTTTCATCAGACCAGGTCTGAGAGTCTTTAGGTGCCTTTTGGAAAACTCCAAGCGGGCTGTCATGTTTATTTTACTGAGGAGTGGCTTCCATCTGGCCACTCTACCATAAAGACCTGATTGGTGGAGGGCTGGTTGTCCTTCTGGAAGGATCTCCCATCCCCACAGAGGAACTCTGTAGCTCTGTCAGAGAGACCATCGGGTTCTTGGTTACCTCTCTGACCTTCTCCCCCGATAGCTCAGTTTGGCCGGGAGGCCAGCTCTAGGAAGAGTCTTGGTGGATCCAAGCTTTTCCCATTTAAGAATTATGGAGGCCACTGTGTTTCATGGGGACCTTCAATGCTACAGATTTTCTTTGGTACCCTTCCCCAGAATTGTGCCTTGACACAATCCTGTCTCGGAGCTCTATGGACAATTTCTTCAACCTCATGGCTTGGTATTTGCTCTGACATGCACTGTCAACTGTGGGACGTTATATAGACAGGTGTTTCCCTTTCCAAATCATGTCCAATCAATTGAATTTACCACAGGTGGACTCTAATCATGTTGTAGAAACATCTCAAGGATGATTAATGGAAACAGGATGCACCTGAGCACAAATTTCGAGTCTCATGACAAAGGGTCTGAATACTTACGTAAATAAGGTATCTGTTTTTAATTTTTAATACATTTGCTAAATTGTCTAAAAACCTGTTTTTGCTTTGTCATTATGGGGTATTATGTGTAGATTGCTGAAAAAAACCACTTAATCCATTTTAGAATAAAGCTGTAAATAAAATGTGCAAAAAGTCAAGGAGTCTGAATAGTTTCTATCTATCTATCTATCTATCTATCTATCTATCTATCTATCTATCTATCTATCTATCTATCTATCTATCTATCTATCTATCTATCTATCTATCTATCTATCTATCTATCTATCTATCTATCTATCTATCTATCTATCTATCTATCTATCTATCTATCTATCTATCTATCTATCTATCTATCTATCTATCTATCTATCTATCTATCTATCTATCTATCTATCTATCTATCTATCTATCTATCTATCTATCTATCTATCTATCTATCTATCTATCTGTCTGTCTGTCTGTCTGTCTGTGCCAGCTCCCAAGAATATGTGTATTGGTTATCACATTCCTGGTGTGTAGAGAAACCAACCCTAACACAAGCCACTGTCCACAGGTTGTCCCAGACAGAAAATTGGGAGGGTTAGGGTCCAAATTACACTCTGGGAGAGGAGAGAACACTGCTTTTGTTTCCTGCACTGTGTGTTTAGTATGTATGTGGTGTTGTGTGTGTTTTCTCCTGGCAGGGGACACAGTAGGCAGTAGTGACAGGCTCTTTTAGGGTATTATCAATTCTATCTAAACCAAACGGGTGTCAGTGTTCAGCAAACATATACATACAGTGGGGCATGCTGTGTGTGTGTGTGTGTGTGTAGAGTATGACGAGAGCTAAGGGAGAGAGAGAGTTGAGAAGGTGTGTGTGTGTGTGTGTCTGGGCTCTGCAAACATTAACACGGTGGTGTGTTAGTCTGATCTCTAACGTGGCGCAGCTCTACTAAGTCCCACTGCCAAAACAAATAGTGTGCACGTCACGTGTATTTTGTGTGTGGGCATGCATATGTGCACGTGCATGTGCGTGTGTAGCTGCTAAGTGCCACTGGGCCGCTGCCAAAGCAAACAGCTCTAATGAGAAGCAGCTCCTGGGGAAGAGAGGAGGCCGAAGCTGAAGCCTGGGGCTCACCAGCCCAAACACACTGGCCCTGCTGTCTCCCACACGGGCTTAAATAGAGGCCTGTTCACGCCCCACGGCCACCTCCAACCCTCCAACCTCTTCCACCTCACCACACAGCCCAGGAGTTAAAGTGTGAGAGAGGTAGATGAGGACCAGTATGGTATGGGGGTTAGGAGGCATAACAGTTAACAAACTGATTTTATTTACCTTTATTTAACTAGGCAAGTCAGTTAAGAACAAATTCTTATTTTCAATGATGGCCTAGGAACAGTGGGTTAACTGCCTGTTCAGGAGCAGAACGCCAGCACTTGCAACCTTTCTGTTACTAGTCCAATGCTCTAACCACTAGGCTACCCTGTCACCCCAGATCTTGTATCAGTTCTAGGTAATTATGTCTGGGGGATGGGGGCTACATGTGTTCGTAGATGTTTGTGAGTGCCAAACCTCAGGTGCTTTACAGACTAATCACTGAAACTGCAAACATGCACGCACGCACACACACACACACACACACACACACACACACACACACACACACACACACACACACACACACACACACACACACACACACACACACACACACACACACACACACACAAATAAACCCACCTCTACGGACTGGCCCGGAATGATGAGGCGGAGGGGGAATGTCTTACTCTTGCAACACCAACTCCTGACAGGGTTACTCCTGACACGGTTACTCCTGGCACGGTTACTCCTGACAGGGTTACTCCTGGCATGGTTACTCCTGACACGGTTACTCCTGGCATGGTTACTCCTGGCATGGTTACTCCTGACATGGTTACTCCTGGCATGGTTACTCCTGACACGGTTACTCCTGGCACGGTTACTCCTGACAGGGTTACTCCTGACATGGTTACTCCTGACATGGTTACTCCTGGCACAGTTACTCCTGGCACGGTTACTCCTGACACGGTTACTCCTGGCATGGTTCTCCGTCATTCACCAAACTGTAAAAGAGCTGCCACAAATAGCACCCATTACTGGGGTATGTACACAGGAGCAGCAGCATTAGCACAGTACCACTGTCTGTTAGTGTCTGTCCGTTAGGGTCTGTCTTTTAGTGTCTGTCCGTTAGTGTCTGTCTGTTAGTGTCTGTCTGTTAGTGTCTGTCTGTTAGTGACTGTCTGTTAGTGTCTGTCTGTTAGTGTCTGTCTGTTAGTGTCTGTCTGTTAGTGTCTGTCTGTTAGTGACTGTCTGTTAGTGTCTGTCTGTTAGTGTCTGTCTGTTAGTGTCTGTGTTTGTGAGAGAGAGAGGGAGAGAGAGAACTGTAACAAATTCAGAAAAACACATGTATATTATTGTACTGGGCTGATTGTTCACCAACAGAGATATAACCCCATGAAAGCCTGCTGTGTGCTCTGTGATTGCCAGATGTGTGTATATATGGGTGTGTTGGTGACTAACATACAGTATAACTCACACACAGACAGAAATAGCAAACACATAATGCATTGCACAAACACCAGAGGGGAGACCATACAATCCAATGTCATATTCAAAACACACACACACACACGCACACACACACAGTAGAGGAGGTGAGTGTGTGTCTGTGTGTGTACAGGGGAAGAGTAGACGGGAGATTAGGGTCTAAAGTCTCTCAGTCTCCAGAACAATCCAGTCTGCCTGGCTACCCTCCATTCATATTATAATACACACAGATACAGAGAGAGAGACGGGTGGGGGAGAGAAAGAAAGAGGGGGGGGAGAAATCAACAGAGGGGGAAAGGGGAGACAGGCACAGGAAGGAGAGGGAAGGGGAGAGAGGGGTAGAGGTGGGAGAGAGTGAGAAGGAGACAGACACAGGAAGGAGGGGAAGGGGAGAGAGGGGTAGAGGTGGGAGAGAGTGAGAAGGAGACAGACACAGGAAGGAGGGGGAGAGAGGGGTAGAGGTGGGAGAGAGTGAGAAGGAGACAGAAAACAGCAGAATCTCCTCTTCAAGTCAGTCCAGATATGAGTGACCCTTGTAACTGAATGAGCCCCATACTGGCTGAGCTGAAAAGCTGATGATGTTGTCATGCAAACAGCTGTGCCTTGAACATTTCTCCCCACACAAATGGACTGATTGTTTTGTACAAACATTGCTTGCTAAATTAATGCTATCACAAGCCACATCAAACATTGTGCTTTTCCTGAACTCAAACGCAATATTCTGGTTATCATATTATTCAAGTATTTAGAAATGTATAGCATATATATTTCTTTCTGTTTGGTACCGACAACGCGCAGCTGTAGAACTGGGTGGTGTAATCATTAGTCCAAACCGTAGCAAACAGAAAACGTTTTGCAATGAAAACGATAGTTTATATTGGACAAATGCAGCTAGGTCGTTCCCCGTTTGGTTCTGTTGGTATCCTAGTGAATACACCCCTGGCTTCCTAGGTAAGCGCGCCGGCCTAGTTTGCGGCTGTGGGCACAGGTTGCACGCTTCTTGTTAAGTGGTTTCTCCCGTTTAATGCGTGTTTTCATAGTCTATCAGAAACGCTGACGTTTAGGTGAATTGGTTCGTTGATTTCACAAACGTGCTAATTTCAAGCCGTTAGAAAGTTAGTGGTACAGTCACCAGAAAAGGTTGGGAACCACTGTGACAGCCTATCATTACTATTGACACTGACAATGGTAGGCCAATAAGTGTTGTGCATTGTGTATTGGCCAATTTAGTTTATTGTTTGTTCAAGTTACATATTATTTTTGTCATCTGTACATTCTTGTAACTACACAACCTCAAGTCTTCATCTCTTGCACAGTAAATAAATACCACTCAGCTACTGAATATCGAACCTGGATTGTCTGCCACTAGCCGAGCTTACTGAGCTGAAGCCTAGGCATTAGCATGGGGAACCAATACACGCTTTCAGGAATGAGGCTAATCATTTTACAAGCATGATTCTTTGCACCATCTCTGCTAGGCTACTTGAGCATTAGTGTCTTTGCACCATCTCTGTTGGGCTACTTGAGTATTAGTGTCTTTGCACCATCTCTGCTAGGCTACTTGAGTATAAGTGGTGTGGGGGCTGTGCTTTGGCAAAGTGGGTGGGGTTATATCCTTCCTGTTTGGCCCTGTCCGGGGGTGTCCTCGGATGGGGCCACAGTGTCTCCTGACCCCTCCTGTCTCAGCCTCCAGTATTTATGCTGCAGTAGTTTATGTGTCGGGGGCTAGGGTCCGTTTGTTATATCTGGAGTACTTCTCCTGTCCTATTCGGTGTCCTGTGTGAATCTAAGTGTGCGTTCTCTAATTCTCTCCTTCTCTCTTTCTTTCTCTCTCTCGGAGGACCTGAGCCCTAGGACCATGCCCCAGGACTACCTGACATGATGACTCCTTGCTGTCCCCAGTCCAACTGGCCATGCTGCTGTTCCAGTTTCAACTGACCTGAGCCCTAGGACCATGCCCCAGGACTACCTGACATGATGACTCCTTGCTGTCCCCAGTCCACCTGGCCATGCTGCTGCTCCAGTTTCAACTTCCACCTGACTGTGCTGCTGCTCCAGTTTCAACTGTTCTGCCTTATTATTATTCGACCATGCTGGTCATTTATGAACATTTGAACATCTTGGCCATGTTCTGTTATAATCTCCACCCGGCACAGCCAGAAGAGGACTGGCCACCCCACATAGCCTGGTTCCTCTCTAGGTTTCTTCCTAGGTATTGGCCTTTCTAGGGAGTTTTTCCTAGCCACCGTGCTTCTACACCTGCATTGCTTGCTGTTTGGGTTTTAGGCTGGGTTTCTGTACAGCACTTTGAGATATCAGCTGATGTACGAAGGGCTATATAAATACATTTGATTTGATTTGATTTGAAGTGTCTTTGCACCATCTCTGCTAGGCTACTTGAGCATTAGTGTCTTTGCACCATCTCTGCTATTCTACTTGAGTATTAGTGTCTTTGCACCATCTCTGCTAGGCTACTTGAGTATTAGTGTCTTTGCACCATCTCTGCTAGGCTACTTGAGCATTAGTGTCTTTGCACCATCTCTGTTGGGCTACTTGAGCATTAGTGTCTTTGCACCATCTCTGCTAGGCTACTTGATCATTAGTGTCTTTGCACCACCTCTGCTAGGCTACTTGAGCATTAGTGTCTTTGCACCACCTCTGCTAGGCTACTTGAGCATTAGTGTCTTTGCACCACCTCTGCTAGGCTACTTGAGCATTAGTGTCTTTGCACCACCTCTGTTGGGCTACTTGAGCATTAGTGTCTTTTCACCATCTCTGCTAGGCTACTTGAGCATTAGTGTCTTTGCACCACCTCTGCTAGGCTACTTGAGCATTAGTGTCTTTGCACCACCTCTGCTAGGCTACTTGAGCATTAGTGTCTTTGCACCACCTCTGCTAGGCTACTTGAGCATTAGTGTTTTTGCACCACCTCTGTTGGGCTACTTGAGCATTAGTATCTTTGCACCATCTTTGATAGGCTACTTGAGCATTAGTGTCTTTGCACCACCTCTGCTAGGCTACTTGAGCATTAGTGTCTTTGCACCACCTCTGCTAGGCTACTTGAGCATTAGTGTCTTTGCACCATCTCTGCTAGGCTACTTGAGCATTAGTGTCTTTGCACCACCTCTGTTGGGCTACTTGAGCATTAGTGTCTTTGCACCATCTCTGCTAGGCTACATGAGCATTAGTGTCTTTGCACCATCTCTGCTAGGCTACTTGAGCATTAGTGTCTTTGCACCACCTCTGTTGGGCAACTTGAACATTAGTGTCTTTGCACCACCTCTGCTAGGCAACTTGAGCATTAGTGTCTTTGCACCATCTCTGCTAGGCTACTTGAGCATTAGTGTCTTTGAACCATCTCTGCTAGGCTACTTGAGCATGAGTGTATTTGCACCATCTCTGCTAGGCTACTTGAGCATTAGTGTCTTTGCACCATCTCTGCTAGGCTACTTGAGCATTAGTGTCTTTGCACCATCTCTGCTAGGCTACTTGAGTATTCGTGTCTTTGCACCATCTCTGCTAGGCTACTTGAGCATTAGTGTCTTTGCACCATCTCTGTTGGGCTACTTGAGCATTAGTGTCTTTGCACCATCTCTGCTAGGCTACTTGAGCATTAGTGTCTTTGCACCACCTCTGCTAGACTACTTGAGCATTAGTGTCTTTGCACCACCTCTGCTAGGCTACTTGAGCATTAGTGTCTTTGCACCACCTCTGCTAGGCTACTTGAGCATTAGTGTCTTTGCACCACCTCTGCTAGGCTACTTGAGCATTAGTGTCTTTGCACCCCCTCTGTTGGGCTACTTGAGAATTAGTGTCTTTGCACCATATCTGCTAGGCTACTTGAGCATTAGTGTCTTTGCACCATCTCTGCTAGGCTACTTGAGCATTAGTGTCTTTGCACCACCTCTGTTGGGCTACGTGAGCATTAGTGTCTTTGCACCATCTCTGCTAGGCTACTTGAGCATTAGTGTCTTTGCACCACCTCTGTTGGGCTACTTGAGCATTAGTGTCTTTGCACCATCTCTGCTAGGCTACTTGAGCATTAGTGTCTTTGCACCACCTCTGTTGGGCTACTTGAGCATTAGTGTCTTTGCACCACCTCTGCTAGGTAACTTGAGCATTAGTGTCTTTGCACCATCTCTGCTAGGCTACTTGAGCATTAGTGTCTTTGCACCATCTCTGCTAGGCTACTTGAGCATTAGTGTCTTTGCACCACCTCTGCTAGGCTACTTGAGCATTAGTGTCTTTGCACCACCTCTGTTGGGCTACTTGAGCATTAGTGTCTTTGCACCACCTCTGCTGGGCTACTTGAGCATTTGTGTCTTTGCACCCCCTCTGTTGGGCTACTTGAGCATTAGTGTCTTTGCACCCCCTCTATTGGGCTACTTGAGCATTAGTGTCTTTGCACCTTCTCTACTAGGCTACTTGAGCATTAGTGTCTTTGCACCACCTCTGTTGGGCTACTTGAGCATTAGTGTCTTTGCACCACCTCTGCTAGGCAACTTGAGCATTAGTGTCTTTGCACCATCTCTGCTAGGCTACTTGAGCATTAGTGTCTTTGCACCATCTCTGCTAGGCTACTTGAGCATTAGTGTCTTTGCAACACCTCTGCTAGGCTACTTGAGCATTAGTGTCTTTGCACCACCTCTGTTGGGCTACTTGAGCATTAGTGTCTTTGCACCACCTCTGCTGGGCTACTTGAGCATTTGTGTCTTTGCACCACCTCTGTTGGGCTACTTGAGCATTAGTGTCATTGCACCATCTCTGCTAGGCTACTTGAGCATTAGTGTATTTGCACCACCTCTGCTAGGCTACTTGAGCATTAGTGTCTTTGCACCACCTCTGCTAGGCTACTTGAGCATTAGTGTCGTTGCACCCCCTCTGTTGGGCTACTTGAGCATTAGTGTCTTTGCACCATCTCTGCTAGGCTACTTGAGCATTAGTGTCTTTGCACCACCTCTGTTGGGCTACTTGAGCATTAGTGTCTTTGCACCACCTCTGCTAGGCAACTTGAGCATTAGTGTCTTTGCACCATCTCTGCTAGGCTACTTGAGCATTAGTGTCTTTGCACCATCTCTGCTAGGCTACATGAGCATTAGTGTCTTTGCACCACCTCTGCTAGGCTACTTGAGCATTAGTGTCTTTGCACCACCTCTGTTGGGCTACTTGAGCATTAGTGTCTTTGCACCACCTCTGCTGGGCTACTTGAGCATTTGTGTCTTTGCACCCCCTCTGTTGGGCTACTTGAGCATTAGTGTCTTTGCACCCCCTCTATTGGGCTACTTGAGCATTAGTGTCTTTGCACCATCTCTGCTAGGCTACTTGAGCATTAGTGTCTTTGCACCACCTCTGTTGGGCTACTTGAGCATTAGTGTCTTTGCACCACCTCTGCTAGGCAACTTGAGCATTAGTGTCTTTGCACCATCTCTGCTAGGCTACTTGAGCATTAGTGTCTTTGCACCATCTCTGCTAGGCTACTTGAGCATTAGTGTCTTTGCACCACCTCTGCTAGGCTACTTGAGCATTAGTGTCTTTGCACCACCTCTGTTGGGCTACTTGAGCATTAGTGTCTTTGCACCACCTCTGCTGGGCTACTTGAGCATTTGTGTCTTTGCACCACCTCTGTTGGGCTACTTGAGCATTAGTGTCTTTGCACCATCTCTGCTAGGCTACTTGAGCATTAGTGTATTTGCACCACCTCTGCTAGGCTACTTGAGCATTAGTGTCTTTGCACCACCTCTGCTAGGCTACTTGAGCATTAGTGTCGTTGCACCCCCTCTGTTGGGCTACTTGAGCATTAGTGTCTTTGCACCATCTCTGCTAGGCTACTTGAGCATTGGTGTCTTTGCACCATCTCTGCTAGGCTACTTGAGCATTAGTGTATTTGCACCACCTCTGCTAGGCTACTTGAGCATTAGTGTCTTTGCACCACCTCTGCTAGGCTACTTGAGCATTAGTGTCGTTGCACCCCCTCTGTTGGGCTACTTGAGCATTAGTGTCTTTGCACCATCTCTGCTAGGCTACTTGAGCATTGGTGTCTTTGAACCATCTCTGCTAGGCTACTTGAGCATGAGTGTCTTTGCACCACCTCTGCTAGGCTACTTGAGCATTAGTGTCTTTGCACCATCTCTGCTAGGCTACTTGAGCATTAGTGTCTTTGCACCATCTCTGCTAGGCTACTTGAGTATTAGTGTCTTTGCACCACCTCTGCTAGGCTACTTGAGCATTAGTGTCTTTGCACCACCTCTGCTAGGCTACTTGAGCATTAGTGTCTTTGCACCACCTCTGCTAGGCTACTTGAGCATTAGTGTCTTTGCACCACCTCTGTTGGGCTACTTGAGCATTAGTGTCTTTGCACCATCTCTGCTAGGCTACTTGAGCATTAGTGTCTTTGCACCACCTCTGCTGGGCTACTTGAGCATTAGTGTCTTTGCACCATCTCTGCTAGGCTACTTGAGCATCAGTGTCTTTGCACCATCTCTGCTAGGCTACTTGAGCATTAGTGTCTTTGCACCCCCTCTGTTGGGCTACTTGAGCATTATTGTCTTTGCACCATCTCTGCTAGGCAACTTGAGCATTAGTGTCTTTGAACCATCTCTGCTAGGCTACTTGAGCATTAGTGTCTTTGCACCATCTCTGCTAGGCTACTTGAGCATTATTGTCTTTGCACCATCTCTGCTAGGCTACTTGAGCATTAGTGTCTTTGCACCACCTCTGTTGGGCTACTTGAGCATTAGTGTCTTTGCACCACCTCTGCTAGGCAACTTGAGCATTAGTGTCTTTGCACCATCTCTGCTAGACTACTTGAGCATTAGTGTCTTTGCACCACCTCTGCTAGGCTACTTGAGCATTAGTGTCTTTGCACCATCTCTGCTAGGCTACTTGAGCATTAGTGTCTTTGCACCACCTCTGCTAGGCTACTTGAGCATTAGTGTCTTTGCACCACCTCTGCTAGGCTACTTGAGCATTAGTGTCTTTGCACCACCTCTGTTGGGCTACTTGAGCATTAGTATCTTTGTACCATCTTTGCTAGGCTACTTGAGCATTAGTGTCTTTGCACCATCTCTGCTAGGCTACTTGAGCATTAGTGTCTTTGCACCATCTCTGCTAGGCTACTTGAGCATTAGTGTCTTTGCACCATCTCTGTTGGGCTACTTGAGCATTAGTGTCTTTGCACCATCTCTGCTAGGCTACTTGAGCATTAGTGTCTTTGCACCACCTCTGCTAGGCTACTTGAGCATTAGTGTCTTTGCACCCCCTCTGTTGGGCTACTTGAGAATTAGTGTCTTTGCACCATATCTGCTAGGCTACTTGAGCATTATTGTCTTTGCACCATCTCTGCTAGGCTACTTGAGCATTAGTGTCTTTGCACCATCTCTGCTAGGCTACTTGAGCATTAGTGTCTTTGCACCACCTCTGTTGGGCTACTTGAGCATTAGTGTCTTTGCACCATCTCTGCTAGGCTACTTGAGCATTAGTGTCTTTGCACCATCTCTGCTAGGCTACTTGAGCATTCGTGTCTTTGCACCACCTCTGCTAGGCAAGTTGAGCATTAGTGTCTTTGCACCACCTCTGCTAGGCTACTTGAGCATTAGTGTCCTTGCACCACCTCTGTTGGGCTACTTGAGCATTAGTGTCTTTGCACCACCTCTGCTAGGCTACTTGAGCATTAGTGTCTTTGCACCACCTCTGCTAGGCAACTTGAGCATTAGTGTCTTTGCACCATCTCTGCTAGGCTACTTGAGCATTCGTGTCTTTGCACCATCTCTGCTAGGCTACTTGAGCATTAGTGTCTTTGCACCACCTCTGCTAGGCTACTTGAGCATTAGTGTCTTTGCACCACCTCTGTTGGGCTACTTGAGCATTAGTGTCTTTGCACCATCTCTGAAAGGCTACTTGAGCATTAGTGTCTTTGCACCACCTCTGCTAGGCTACTTGAGCATTAGTGTCTTTGCACCACCTCTGTTGGGCTACTTGAGCATTAGTGTCTTTGCACCACCTCTGCTAGGCTACTTGAGCATTAGTGTCTTTGCACCACCTCTGCTAGGCAACTTGAGCATTAGTGTCTTTGCACCATCTCTGCTAGGCTACTTGAGCATTAGTGTCTTTGCACCATCTCTGCTAGGCTACTTGAGCATTCGTGTCTTTGCACCATCTCTGCTAGGCTACTTGAGCATTAGTGTCTTTGCACCACCTCTGTTGGGCTACTTGAGCATTAGTGTCTTTGCACCATCTCTGCTAGATTACTTGAGCATTAGTGTCTTTGCACCACCTCTGTTAGGGCTACTTGAGCATTAGTGTCTTTGCACCATCTCTGCTAGGCTACTTGAGCATTAGTGTCTTTGCACCACCTCTGTTGGGCTACTTGAGCATTAGTGTCTTTGCACCACCTCTGCTAGGCAACTTGAGCATTCGTGTCTTTGCACCATCTCTGCTAGGCTACTTGCGCATTAGTGTCTTTGCACCATCTCTGCTAGGATACTTGAGCATTAGTGTCTTTGCGCCACCTCTGCTAGGCTACTTGAGCATTAGTGTCTTTGCACCACCTCTGTTGGGCTACTTGAGCATTAGTGTCTTTGCACCACCTCTGCTGGGCTACTTGAGCATTTGTGTCTTTGCACCCCCTCTGTTGGGCTACTTGAGCATTAGTGTCTTTGCACCCCCTCTATTGGGCTACTTGAGCATTAGTGTCTTTGCACCATCTCTGCTAGGCTACTTGAGCATTAGTGTCTTTGCACCACCTCTGTTGGGCTACTTGAGCATTAGTGCCTTTGCACCACCTCTGCTAGGCAACTTGAGCATTAGTGTCTTTGCACCATCTCTGCTAGGCTACTTGAGCATTAGTGTCTTTGCACCATCTCTGCTAGGCTACTTGAGCATTAGTGTCTTTGCACCACCTCTGCTATTCTACTTGAGCATTATTGTCTTTGCACCACCTCTGTTGGGCTACTTGAGCATTAGTGTCTTTGCACCACCTCTGTTGGGCTACTTGAGCATTTGTGTCTTTGCACCACCTCCGTTGGGCTACTTGAGCATTAGTGTCTTTGCACCATCTCTGCTAGGCTACTTGAGCATTAGTGTATTTGCACCACCTCTGCTAGGCTACTTGAGCATTAGTGTCTTTGCACCACCTCTGCTAGGCTACTTGAGCATTAGTGTCGTTGCACCCCCTCTGTTGGGCTACTTGAGCATTAGTGTCTTTGCACCATCTCTGCTAGGCTACTTGAGCATTAGTGTCTTTGAACCATCTCTGCTAGGCTACTTGAGCATGAGTGTCTTTGCACCATCTCTGCTAGGCTACTTGAGCATTAGTGTCTTTGCACCATCTCTGCTAGGCTACTTGAGCATTAGTGTCTTTGCACCATCTCTGCTAGGCTACTTGAGTATTAGTGTCTTTGCACCACCTCTGTTGGGCTACTTGAGCATTAGTGTCTTTGCACCACCTCGGCTAGGATACCTGAGCATTAGTGTCTTTGCACCACCTCTGCTGGGCTACTTGAGCATTTGTGTCTTTGCACCACCTCTGTTGGGCTACTTGAGCATTAGTGTCTTTGCACCATCTCTGCTAGGCTACTTGAGCATTAGTGTCTTTGCACCACCTCTGCTAGGCTATTTGAGCATTAGTGTCTTTGCACCACCTCTGCTAGGCTACTTGAGCATTAGTGTCTTTGCACCATCTCTGCTAGGCTACTTGAGCATTAGTGTCTTTGCACCATCTCTGCTAGGCTACTTAATCATTAGTGTCTTTGCACCATCTCTGCTAGGCTACTTGAGCATTAGTGTCTTTGCACCACCTCTGTTGGGCTACTTGAGCATTAGTGTCTTTGCACCACCTCTGCTGGGCTACTTGAGCATTTGTGTCTTTGCACCCCCTCTGTTGGGCTACTTGAGCATTAGTGTCTTTGCACCCCCTCTATTGGGCTACTTGAGCATTAGTGTCTTTGCACCATATCTGCTAGGCTACTTGAGCATTAGTGTCTTTGCACCACCTCTGTTGGGCTACTTGATCATTAGTGCCTTTGCACCACCTCTGCTAGGCAACTTGAGCATTAGTGTCTTTGCACCATCTCTGCTAGGCTACTTGAGCATTAGTGTCTTTGCACCATCTCTGCTAGGCTACTTGAGCATTAGTGTCTTTGCACCACCTCTGCTATTCTACTTGAGCATTATTGTCTTTGCACCACCTCTGTTGGGCTACTTGAGCATTAGTGTCTTTGCACCACCTCTGTTGGGCTACTTGAGCATTTGTGTCTTTGCACCACCTCCGTTGGGCTACTTGAGCATTAGTGTCTTTGCACCATCTCTGCTAGGCTACTTGAGCATTAGTGTATTTGCACCACCTCTGCTAGGCTACTTGAGCATTAGTGTCTTTGCACCACCTCTGCTAGGCTACTTGAGCATTAGTGTCGTTGCACCCCCTCTGTTGGGCTACTTGAGCATTAGTGTCTTTGCACCATCTCTGCTAGGCTACTTGAGCATTAGTGTCTTTGAACCATCTCTGCTAGGCTACTTGAGCATGAGTGTCTTTGCACCATCTCTGCTAGGCTACTTGAGCATTAGTGTCTTTGCACCATCTCTGCTAGGCTACTTGAGCATTAGTGTCTTTGCACCATCTCTGCTAGGCTACTTGAGTATTAGTGTCTTTGCACCACCTCTGTTGGGCTACTTGAGCATTAGTGTCTTTGCACCACCTCGGCTAGGATACCTGAGCATTAGTGTCTTTGCACCACCTCTGCTGGGCTACTTGAGCATTTGTGTCTTTGCACCACCTCTGTTGGGCTACTTGAGCATTAGTGTCTTTGCACCATCTCTGCTAGGCTACTTGAGCATTAGTGTCTTTGCACCACCTCAGCTAGGCTATTTGAGCATTAGTGTCTTTGCACCACCTCTGCTAGGCTACTTGAGCATTAGTGTCTTTGCACCATCTCTGCTAGGCTACTTGAGCATTAGTGTCTTTGCACCATCTCTGCTAGGCTACTTAATCATTAGTGTCTTTGCACCATCTCTGCTAGGCTACTTGAGTATTAGTGTCTTTGCACCATCTCTGCTAGGCTACTTGAGCATTAGTGTCTTTGCACCATCTCTGTTGGGCTACTTGAGCATTAGTGTCTTTGCACCATCTCTGCTAGGCTACTTGAGCATTAGTGTCTTTGCACCACCTCTGCTAGGCTACTTGAGCATTAGTGTCTTTGCACCCCCTCTGTTGGGCTACTTGAGAATTAGTGTCTTTGCACCATATCTGCTAGGCTACTTGAGCATTATTGTCTTTGCACCATCTCTGCTAGGCTACTTGAGCATTAGTGTCTTTGCACCATCTCTGCTAGGCTACTTGAGCATTAGTGTCTTTGCACCACCTCTGTTGGGCTACTTGAGCATTAGTGTCTTTGCACCATCTCTGCTAGGCTACTTGAGCATTAGTGTCTTTGCGCCATCTCTGCTAGGCTACTTGAGCATTCGTGTCTTTGCACCACCTCTTATAGGCAAGTTGAGCATTAGTGTCTTTGCACCACCTCTGCTAGGCTTACTTTGAGCATTAGTGACCTTGCACTAACATCCCTCTGTGGGCTACTCGAGCATTAGTGTCTTGTGCACGCACCTCTGCTAGGCTCCTTGAGCAATTAGTTTCTTTGCACCACCTTTGCCTAGGCAACTTGAGCAATTAGTGTCTTTTGCACCATCTCTCTAGGCTACATTGAGCATAGTGTCTTTGCACCATCTCTGCTAGGGCTACTTGAGCATTAGTGGTCCTTTGCACCAAACCTCTGCTAGGCTACTTGAGCATTAGTTGTCTTTGCACCACCTCTGTTGGGCCTACTTGACATTAGTGTCTTTGCACCCATCCTGAAAGGCTACATTGAGCATTAGTGTCTTTGCCACGCACCTCTGCTAGGCTACTTGGGCATTAGTGTCTTTGGCACCACCTCTTTGGGCTACTTGAGCATTAGTGTCTTTGCACCACTCTGCTAGGCTACTTGAGCATTAGTGTCTTTGCACCACCTCTGCTAGGCTACTTGAGCATTAGTGTCTTTGCACCATCTCTGCTAGGCTACTTGAGCATTAGTGTCTTTGCACCACCTCTGCTAGGCTACTTGAGCATTAGTGTCTTTGCACCACCTCTGCTAGGCTACTTGAGCATTAGTGTCTTTGCACCACCTCTGTTGGGCTACTTGAGCATTAGTGTCTTTGCACCACCTCTGCTAGGCTACTTGAGCATTAGTGTCTTTGCACCACCTCTGCTAGGCTACTTGAGCATTAGTGTCTTTGCACCACCTCTGCTAGGCTACTTGAGCATTAGTGTCTTTGCACCATCTCTGCTAGGCTACTTGAGCATTAGTGTCTTTGCACCATCTCTGCTAGGCTACTTGAGCATTAGTGTCTTTGCACCATCTCTGCTAGGCTACTTGAGCATTAGTGTCTTTGCACCATCTCTGTAGGCTACTTGAGCATTAGTGTCTTTGCACCACCTCTGCTAGGCTACTTGAGCATTAGTGTCTTTGCACCACCTCTGTTGGGCTACTTGAGCATTAGTGTCTTTGCACCACCTCTGTAGGGCTACTTGAGCATTAGTGTCTTTGCACCACCTCTGTTGGGCTACTTGAGCATTAGTGTCTTTGCACCACCTCTGTGGGCTACTTGAGCATTAGTGTCTTTGCACCATCTCTGCTAGGCTACTTGAGCATTAGTGTCTTTGCACCACCTCTGCTAGGCTACTTGAGCATTAGTGTCTTTGCACCACCTCTGCTAGGCTACTTGAGCATTAGTGTCTTTGCACCATCTCTGCTAGGCTACTTGAGCATTAGTGTCTTTGCACCATCTCTGCTAGGCTACTTGAGCATTAGTGTCTTTGCACCACCTCTGCTAGGCTACTTGAGCATTAGTGTCTTTGCACCACCTCTGTTGGGCTACTTGAGCATTAGTGTCTTTGCACCACCTCTGTTGGGCTACTTGAGCATTAGTGTCTTTGCACCACCTCTGTAGGCTACTTGAGCATTAGTGTCTTTGCACCATCTCTGCTAGGCTACTTGAGCATTAGTGTCTTTGCACCACCTCTGCTAGGCTACTTGAGCATTAGTGTCTTTGCACCACCTCTGCTAGGCTACTTGAGCATTAGTGTCTTTGCACCCCCTCTGTTAGGCTACTTGAGCATTAGTGTCTTGCACCATCTCTGCTAGGCTACTTGAGCATTAGTGTCTTTGCACCACCTCTGCTGGGCTACTTGAGCATTAGTGTCTTTGCACCACCTCTGCTGGGCTACTTGAGCATTAGTGTCTTTGCACCACCTCTGCTAGGCTACTTGAGCATTAGTGTCTTTGCACCACCTCTGTTGGCTACTTGAGCATTAGTGTCTTTGCACCATCTCTGCTAGGCTACTTGAGCATTAGTGTCTTTGCACCACCTCTGCTGGCTACTTGAGCATTAGTGTCTTTGCACCATCTCTGCTAGGCTACTTGAGCATTAGTGTCTTTGCACCATCTCTGCTAGGCTACTTGAGCATTAGTGTCTTTGCACCACCTCTTTGGCTACTTGAGCATTAGTGTCTTTGCACCATCTCTGCTAGGCTACTTGAGCATTAGTGTCTTTGCACCATCTCTGCTAGGCTACTTGAGCATTAGTGTCTTTGCACCATCTCTGCTAGGCTACTTGAGCATTAGTGTCTTTGCACCATCTCTGCTAGGCTACTTGAGCATTAGTGTCTTTGCACCACCTCTGCTGGCTACTTGAGCATTAGTGTCTTTGCACCACCTCTGCTAGGCTACTTGAGCATTAGTGTCTTTGCACCATCTCTGCTAGGCTACTTGAGCATTAGTGTCTTTGCACCACTCTGCTAGGCTACTTGAGCATTAGTGTCTTTGCACCACCTCTGCTAGGCTACTTGAGCATTAGTGTCTTTGCACCATCTCTGCTAGGCTACTTGAGCATTAGTGTCTTTGCACCACCTCTGCTAGGCTACTTGAGCATTAGTGTCTTTGCACCACTCTCTCTGCTAGGCTACTTGAGCATTAGTGTCTTTGCACCATCTCTGCTAGGCTACTTGAGCATTAGTGTCTTTGCACCATCTCTGCTAGGCTACTTGAGCATTAGTGTCTTTGCACCATCTCTGCTAGGCTACTTGAGCATTAGTGTCTTTGCACCATCTCTGCTAGGCTACTTGAGCATTAGTGTCTTTGCACCATCTCTGCTAGGCTACTTGAGCATTAGTGTCTTTGCACCATCTCTGCTAGGGCTACTTGAGCATTAGTGTCTTTGCACCATCTCTGCTAGGCTACTTGAGCATTAGTGTCTTTGCACCACTCTGCTAGGCTACTTGAGCATTAGTGTCTTTGCACCACCTCTGCTAGGCTACTTGAGCATTAGTGTCTTTGCACCACCTCTGCTAGGCTACTTGAGCATTAGTGTCTTTGCACCACCTCTGTTGGGCTACTTGAGCATTAGTGTCTTTGCACCATCTCTGCTAGGCTACTTGAGCATTAGTGTCTTTGCACCATCTCTGCTAGGCTACTTGAGCATTAGTGTCTTTGCACCATCTCTGCTAGGCTACTTGAGCATTAGTGTCTTTGCACCACCTCTGCTAGGCTACTTGAGCATTAGTGTCTTTGCACCATCTCTGCTAGGCTACTTGAGCATTAGTGTCTTTGCACCATCTCTGCTAGGCTACTTGAGCATTAGTGTCTTTGCACCACCTCTGCTAGGCTACTTGAGCATTAGTGTCTTTGCACCACCTCTGCTAGGCTACTTGAGCATTAGTGTCTTTGCACCACCTCTGTTGGCTACTTGAGCATTAGTGTCTTTGCACCATCTCTGCTAGGCTACTTGAGCATTAGTGTCTTTGCACCACCTCTGTTGGCTACTTGAGCATTAGTGTCTTTGCACCATCTCTGCTAGGCTACTTGAGCATTAGTGTCTTTGCACCACCTCTGTTGGCTACTTGAGCATTAGTGTCTTTGCACCACCTCTGCTAGGCTACTTGAGCATTAGTGTCTTTGCACCATCTCTGCTAGGCTACTTGAGCATTAGTGTCTTTGCACCATCTCTGCTATACTTGAGCATTAGTGTCTTTGCACCACTCTGCTAGGCTACTTGAGCATTAGTGTCTTTGCACCACCTCTGCTAGGCTACTTGAGCATTAGTGTCTTTGCACCACCTCTGCTGGCTACTTGAGCATTAGTGTCTTTGCACCACCTCTGTTGGCTACTTGAGCATTAGTGTCTTTGCACCATCTCTGCTAGGCTACTTGAGCATTAGTGTCTTTGCACCACCTGCTAGGCTACTTGAGCATTAGTGTCTTTGCACCATCTCTGCTAGGCTACTTGAGCATTAGTGTCTTTGCACCACCTCTGCTAGGCTACTTGAGCATTAGTGTCTTTGCACCACCTCTGCTGGCTACTTGAGCATTAGTGTCTTTGCACCATCTCTGCTAGGCTACTTGAGCATTAGTGTCTTTGCACCATCTCTGCTAGGCTACTTGAGCATTAGTGTCTTTGCACCATCTCTGCTAGGCTACTTGAGCATTAGTGTCTTTGCACCACCTCTGTTGGGCTACTTGAGCATTAGTGTCTTTGCACCACCTCTGCTAGGCTACTAGCATTAGTGTCTTTGCACCACCTCTGCTGGCTACTTGAGCATTAGTGTCTTTGCACCACCTCTGTTGGCTACTTGAGCATTAGTGTCTTTGCACCATCTCTGCTAGGCTACTTGAGCATTAGTGTCTTTGCACCACCTCTGCTAGGCTACTTGAGCATTAGTGTCTTTGCACACCACCTCTGCTAGGCTACTTGAGCATTAGTGTCTTTGCACCACCTCTGTTGGGCTACTTGAGCATTAGTGTCTTTGCACCACTCTGCTAGGCTACTTGAGCATTAGTGTCTTTGCACCCCTCTGCTGGGCTACTTGAGCATTAGTGTCTTTGCACCATCTCTGCTAGGCTACTTGAGCATAGTGTCTTTGCACCATCTCTGCTAGGCTACTTGAGCATTAGTGTCTTTGCACCCCCTCTGTTGGCTACTTGAGCATTAGTGTCTTTGCACCATCTCTGCTAGGCTACTTGAGCATTAGTGTCTTTGCACCATCTCTGCTAGGCTACTTGAGCATTAGTGTCTTTGCACCATCTCTGCTAGGCTACTTGAGCATTAGTGTCTTTGCACCATCTCTGCTAGGCTACTTGAGCATTAGTGTCTTTGCACCACCTCTGCTGGGCTACTTGAGCATTAGTGTCTTTGCACCACCTCTGCTAGGCTACTTGAGCATTAGTGTCTTTGCACCATCTCTCTGCTAGCTACTTGAGCATTAGTGTCTTTGCACCACCTCTGCTAGGCTACTTGAGCATTAGTGTCTTTGCACCACCTCTGCTAGGCTACTTGAGCATTAGTGTCTTTGCACCACCTCTGCTAGGCTACTTGAGCATTAGTGTCTTTGCACCACCTCTGCTAGGCTACTTGAGCATTAGTGTCTTTGCACCATCTCTGCTAGGCTACTTGAGCATTAGTGTCTTTGCACCATCTCTGCTAGGCTACTTGAGCATTAGTGTCTTTGCACCATCTCTGCTAGGCTACTTGAGCATTAGTGTCTTTGCACCATCTCTGCTAGGCTACTTGAGCATTAGTGTCTTTGCACCACCTCTGCTAGGCTACTTGAGCATTAGTGTCTTTGCACCATCTCTGCTAGGCTACTTGAGCATTAGTGTCTTTGCACCATCTCTGCTGGGCTACTTGAGCATTAGTGTCTTTGCACTCTCTGCTAGGCTACTTGAGCATTAGTGTCTTTGCACCACCTCTGCTAGGCTACTTGAGCATTAGTGTCTTTGCACCACCTCTGCTAGGCTACTTGAGCATTAGTGTCTTTGCACCACCTCTGCTAGGCTACTTGAGCATTAGTGTCTTTGCACCCCCTCTGTTGGGCTACTTGAGCATTAGTGTCTTTGCACCATCTCTGCTAGGCTACTTGAGCATTAGTGTCTTTGCACCACTCTGCTAGGCTACTTGAGCATTAGTGTCTTTGCACCATCTCTGCTAGGCTACTTGAGCATTAGTGTCTTTGCACCACCTCTGTAGGCTACTTGAGCATTAGTGTCTTTGCACCATCTCTGCTAGGCTACTTGAGCATTAGTGTCTTTGCACCATCTCTGCTAGGCTACTTGAGCATTAGTGTCTTTGCACCACCTCTGCTAGGCTACTTGAGCATTAGTGTCTTTGCACCACCTCTGCTAGGCTACTTGAGCATTAGTGTCTTTGCACCACCTCTGTTGGGCTACTTGAGCATTAGTGTCTTTGCACCATCTCTGCTAGGCTACTTGAGCATTAGTGTCTTTGCACCACCTCTGTAGGCTACTTGAGCATTAGTGTCTTTGCACCATCTCTGCTAGGCTACTTGAGCATTAGTGTCTTTGCACCATCTCTGCTAGGCTACTTGAGCATTAGTGTCTTTGCACCATCTCTGCTAGGCTACTTGAGCATTAGTGTCTTTGCACCCCTCTGCTAGGCTACTTGAGCATTAGTGTCTTTGCACCATCTCTGCTAGGCTACTTGAGCATTAGTGTCTTTGCACCACTCTGTTGGGCTACTTGAGCATTAGTGTCTTTGCACCATCTCTGCTAGGCTACTTGAGCATTAGTGTCTTTGCACCACCTCTGCTGGGCTACTTGAGCATTAGTGTCTTTGCACCACCTCTGCTAGGCTACTTGAGCATTAGTGTCTTTGCACCATCTCTGCTAGGCTACTTGAGCATTAGTGTCTTTGCACCACTCTGCTAGGCTACTTGAGCATTAGTGTCTTTGCACCACCTCTGCTAGGCTACTTGAGCATTAGTGTCTTTGCACCACCTCTGCTAGGCTACTTGAGCATTAGTGTCTTTGCACCACCTCTGCTAGGCTACTTGAGCATTAGTGTCTTTGCACCACCTCTGTTGGCTACTTGAGCATTAGTGTCTTTGCACCATCTCTGCTAGGCTACTTGAGCATTAGTGTCTTTGCACCACCTCTGCTAGGCTACTTGAGCATTAGTGTCTTTGCACCCCTCTGCTAGGCTACTTGAGCATTAGTGTCTTTGCACCATCTCTGCTAGGCTACTTGAGCATTAGTGTCTTTGCACCACCTCTGCTAGGCTACTTGAGCATTAGTGTCTTTGCACCACCTCTGCTAGGCTACTTGAGCATTAGTGTCTTTGCACCACCTCTGTTGGCTACTTGAGCATTAGTGTCTTTGCACCATCTCTGCTAGGCTACTTGAGCATTAGTGTCTTTGCACCATCTCTGCTAGGCTACTTGAGCATTAGTGTCTTTGCACCACTCTGCTAGGCTACTTGAGCATTAGTGTCTTTGCACCACCTCTGTTGGCTACTTGAGCATTAGTGTCTTTGCACCATCTCTGCTAGGCTACTTGAGCATTAGTGTCTTTGCACCATCTCTGCTACTGGCTACTTGAGCATTAGTGTCTTTGCACCACCTCTGCTAGGCAACTTGAGCATTAGTGTCTTTGCACCACCTCTGCTAGGCTACTTGAGCATTAGTGTCTTTGCACAACCTCTGTTGGGCTACTTGAGCATTAGTGTCTTTGCACCATCTCTGCTAGGCTACTTGAGCATTAGTGCCTTGCACCACCTCTGTTGGGCTACTTGAGCATTAGTGTCTTTGCACCATCTCTGCTAGGCTACTTGAGCATTAGTGTCTTTGCACCATCTCTGCTAGGCTACTTGAGCATGTCGTTTCTTTGCACCATCTCTGCTAGGCTACTTGAGCATTAGTGTCTTTGCACCACTCTGTAGGCTACTTGAGCATTAGTGTCTTTGCACCATCTCTGCTCTCTGCTAGATTCTTTACCACTTAGCCTATTAGTGTCTTTGCACCCACCTCTGTGGGCTACTTGAGCATTAGTGTCTTTGCACCATCTCTGCTAGGCTACTTGAGCATTAGTGTCTTTGCACCACCTCTGTTAGGCTACTTGAGCATTAGTGTCTTTGCACCACCTCTGCTAGGCTACTTGAGCATTAGTGTCTTTGCACCACTCTGCTAGGCTACTTGAGCATTAGTGTCTTTGCACCATCTCTGCTAGGCTACTTGAGCATTAGTGTCTTTGCACCACCTCTGCTAGGCTACTTGAGCATTAGTGTCTTTGCACCACCTCTGCTAGGCTACTTGAGCATTAGTGTCTTTGCACCACCTCTGCTGGGCTACTTGAGCATTAGTGTCTTTGCACCACCTCTGTTGGCTACTTGAGCATTAGTGTCTTTGCACCATCTCTGCTAGGCTACTTGAGCATTAGTGTCTTTGCACCACCTCTGCTAGGCTACTTGAGCATTAGTGTCTTTGCACCATCTCTGCTAGGCTACTTGAGCATTAGTGTCTTTGCACCACCTCTGCTAGGCTACTTGAGCATTAGTGTCTTTGCACCACCTCTGTAGGCTACTTGAGCATTAGTGTCTTTGCACCATCTCTGCTAGGCTACTTGAGCATTAGTGTCTTTGCACCATCTCTGCTAGGCTACTTGAGCATTAGTGTCTTTGCACCATCTCTGCTAGGCTACTTGAGCATTAGTGTCTTTGCACCACCTCTGCTGGGCTACTTGAGCATTAGTGTCTTTGCACCACCCTCTGCTAGGCTACTTGAGCATTAGTGTCTTTGCACCACCTCTGCTGGGCTACTTGAGCATTAGTGTCTTTGCACCACCTCTGTGGGCTACTTGAGCATTAGTGTCTTTGCACCATCTCTGCTAGGCTACTTGAGCATTAGTGTCTTTGCACCACCTCTGCTAGGCTACTTGAGCATTAGTGTCTTTGCACCACCTCTGCTAGGCTACTTGAGCATTAGTGTCTTTGCACCACCTCTGTTAGGCTACTTGAGCATTAGTGTCTTGCACCATCTCTGCTAGGCTACTTGAGCATTAGTGTCTTTGCACCACCTCTGCTGGCTACTTGAGCATTAGTGTCTTTGCACCATCTCTGCTAGGCTACTTGAGCATTAGTGTCTTTGCACCATCTCTGCTAGGCTACTTGAGCATTAGTGTCTTTGCACCACCTCTGTTGGGCTACTTGAGCATTAGTTATCTTTGCACCATCTCTGCTAGGCTACTTGAGCATTAGTGTCTTTGCACCATCTCTGCTAGGCTACTTGAGCATTAGTGTCTTTGCACCACTCCATCTCTGCTAGGCTACTTGAGCATTAGTGTCTTTGCACCATCTCTGCTAGGCTACTTGAGCATTAGTGTCTTTGCACCACCTCTGTTGGCTACTTGAGCATTAGTGTCTTTGCACCACCTCTGCTAGGCTACTTGAGCATTAGTGTCTTTGCACCATCTCTGCTAGGCTACTTGAGCATTAGTGTCTTTGCACCACCTCTGCTAGGCTACTTGAGCATTAGTGTCTTTGCACCACTCTCTGCTAGGCTACTTGAGCATTAGTGTCTTTGCACCATCTCTGCTAGGCTACTTGAGCATTAGTGTCTTTGCACCACCACCTCTGCTAGGCTACTTGAGCATTAGTGTCTTTGCACCATCTCTGCTAGGCTACTTGAGCATTAGTGTCTTTGCACCATCTCTGCTAGGCTACTTGAGCATTAGTGTCTTTGCACCATCTCTGCTAGGCTACTTGAGCATTAGTGTCTTTGCACCATCTCTGCTAGGCTACTTGAGCATTAGTGTCTTTGCACCATCTCTGCTAGGCTACTTGAGCATTAGTGTCTTTGCACCACTCTGCTAGGCTACTTGAGCATTAGTGTCTTTGCACCACCTCTGTTGGGCTACTTGAGCATTAGTGTCTTTGCACCATCTCTGCTAGGCTACTTGAGCATTAGTGTCTTTGCACCACCTCTGCTAGGCTACTTGAGCATTAGTGTCTTTGCACCACCTCTGCTAGGCTACTTGAGCATTAGTGTCTTTTGCAGGCTACTTGAGAAGTTGAGCACATTGAGGCTTTAGTGTCTTTGCACCACCTCTGCTAGGCTACTTGAGCATTAGTGTCTTTGCACCACCTCTGCTGGCTACTTGAGCATTAGTGTCTTTGCACCATCTCTGCTAGGCTACTTGAGCATTAGTGTCTTTGCACCATCTCTGCTAGGCTACTTGAGCATTAGTGTCTTTGCACCATCTCTGCTAGGCTACTTGAGCATTAGTGTCTTTGCACCACCTCTGTTGGCTACTTGAGCATTAGTGTCTTTGCACCATCTCTGCTAGGCTACTTGAGCATTAGTGTCTTTGCACCATCTCTGCTGCTAGGCTACTTGAGCATTAGTGTCTTTGCACCACCTCTGCTAGGCTACTTGAGCATTAGTGTCTTTGCACCATCTCTGCTAGGCTACTTGAGCATTAGTGTCTTTGCACCATCTCTGCTAGGCTACTTGAGCATTAGTGTCTTTGCACCATCTCTGCTAGGCTACTTGAGCATTAGTGTCTTTGCACCACCTCTGTTAGGCTACTTGAGCATTAGTGTCTTTGCACCACTTCTGCTAGGCTACTTGAGCATTAGTGTCTTTGCACCACCTCTGTTGGCTACTTGAGCATTAGTGTCTTTGCACCATCTCTGCTAGGCTACTTGAGCATTAGTGTCTTTGCACCACCTCTGTTGGGCTACTTGAGCATTAGTGTCTTTGCACCACCTCTGCTAGGCTACTTGAGCATTAGTGTCTTTGCACCATCTCTGCTAGGCTACTTGAGCATTAGTGTCTTTGCACCATCTCTGCTAGGCTACTTGAGCATTAGTGTCTTTGCACCACCTCTGCTAGGCTACTTGAGCATTAGTGTCTTTGCACCACCTCTGCTAGGCTACTTGAGCATTAGTGTCTTTGCACCACCTCTGCTAGGCTACTTGAGCATGTTGTCTTTGCACCACCTCTGTTGGGCTACTTGAGCATTAGTGTCTTTGCACCATCTCTGCTAGGCTACTTGAGCATTAGTGTCTTTGCACCACCTCTGCTAGGCTACTTGAGCATTAGTGTCTTTGCACCACCTCTGCTAGGCTACTTGAGCATTAGTGTCTTTGCACCATCTCTGCTAGGCTACTTGAGCATTAGTGTCTTTGCACCACCTCTGCTAGGCTACTTGAGCATTAGTGTCTTTGCACCCCTCTGTTGGGCTACTTGAGCATTAGTGTCTTTGCACCATCCTCTGCTAGGCTACTTGAGCATTAGTGTCTTTGCACCACCTCTGCTAGGCTACTTGAGCATTAGTGTCTTTGCACCCCTCTGTAGCTACTTGAGCATTAGTGTCTTTGCACCATCTCTGCTAGGCTACTTGAGCATTAGTGTCTTTGCACCACCTCTGTTGGGCTACTTGAGCATTAGTGTCTTTGCACCACCTCTGCTAGGCTACTTGAGCATTAGTGTCTTTGCACCATCTCTGCTAGGCTACTTGAGCATTAGTGTCTTTGCACCATCTCTGCTAGGCTACTTGAGCATTAGTGTCTTTGCACCACCTCTGCTAGGCTACTTGAGCATTAGTGTCTTTGCACCACCTCTGCTAGGCTACTTGAGCATTAGTGTCTTTGCACCATCTCTGCTAGGCTACTTGAGCATTAGTGTCTTTGCACCACCTCTGCTAGGCTTGAGCATTAGTGTCTTTGCACCACCTCTGCTAGGCTACTTGAGCATTAGTGTCTTTGCACCACCTCTGTTGGGCTACTTGAGCATTAGTGTCTTTGCACCATCTCTGCTAGGCTACTTGAGCATTAGTGTCTTTGCACCACCTCTGCTGGGCTACTTGAGCATTAGTGTCTTTGCACCATCTCTGCTAGGCTACTTGAGCATTAGTGTCTTTGCACCATCTCTGCTAGGCTACTTGAGCATTAGTGTCTTTGCACCATCTCTGCTAGGCTACTTGAGCATTAGTGTCTTTGCACCATCTCTGCTAGGCTACTTGAGCATTAGTGTCTTTGCACCACCTCTGCTAGGCTACTTGAGCATTAGTGTCTTTGCACCACCTCTGCTAGGCTACTTGAGCATTAGTGTCTTTGCACCACCTCTGCTGGGCTACTTGAGCATTAGTGTCTTTGCACCACCTCTGTTGGGCTACTTGAGCATTAGTGTCTTTGCACCATCTCTGCTAGGCTACTTGAGCATTAGTGTCTTTGCACCACCTCTGCTAGGCTACTTGAGCATTAGTGTCTTTGCACCACCTCTCTGCTAGGCTACTTGAGCATTAGTGTCTTTGCACCACCTCTGCTAGGCTACTTGAGCATTAGTGTCTTTGCACCACCTCTGCTAGGCTACTTGAGCATTAGTGTCTTTGCACCACCTCTGTTGGCTACTTGAGCATTAGTGTCTTTGCACCATCTCTGCTAGGCTACTTGAGCATTAGTGTCTTTGCACCACCTCTGCTAGGCTACTTGAGCATTAGTGTCTTTGCACCACCTCTGCTAGGCTACTTGAGCATTAGTGTCTTTGCACCACCTCTGTTGGGCTACTTGAGCATTAGTGTCTTTGCACCATCTCTGCTAGGCTACTTGAGCATTAGTGTCTTTGCACCATCTCTCTGCTAGGCTACTTGAGCATTAGTGTCTTTGCACCCCTCTGCTAGGCTACTTGAGCATTAGTGTCTTTGCACCACTCTGTTGGGCTACTTGAGCATTAGTGTCTTTGCACCATCTCTGCTAGGCTACTTGAGCATTAGTGTCTTTGCACCATCTCTGCTAGGCTACTTGAGCATTAGTGTCTTTGCACCACCTCTGCTAGGCTACTTGAGCATTAGTGTCTTTGCACCACCTCTGCTAGGCTACTTGAGCATTAGTGTCTTTGCACCACCTCTGTGGGCTACTTGAGCATTAGTGTCTTTGCACCATCTCTGCTAGGCTACTTGAGCATTAGTGTCTTTGCACCACCTCTGTTGGGCTACTTGAGCATTAGTGTCTTTGCACCTCTGCTAGGCTACTTGAGCATTAGTGTCTTTGCACCATCTCTGCTAGGCTACTTGAGCATTAGTGTCTTTGCACCATCTCTGCTAGGCTACTTGAGCATTAGTGTCTTTGCACCACCTCTGTTGGGCTACTTGAGCATTAGTGTCTTTGCACCATCTCTGCTAGGCTACTTGAGCATTAGTGTCTTTGCACCTCTGCTAGGCTACTTGAGCATTAGTGTCTTTGCACCATCCTCTGCTAGGCTACTTGAGCATTAGTGTCTTTGCACCACCTCTGCTAGGCTACTTGAGCATTAGTGTCTTTGCACCACCTCTGCTAGGGCTACTTGAGCATTAGTGTCTTTGCACCATCTCTGCTAGGCTACTTGAGCATTAGTGTCTTTGCACCATCTCTGCTAGGCTACTTGAGCATTAGTGTCTTTGCACCACCTCTGCTAGGCTACTTGAGCATTAGTGTCTTTGCACCACCTCTGCTAGGCTACTTGAGCATTAGTGTCTTTGCACCACTCTGCTGGCTACTTGAGCATTGTGTCTTTGCACCACCTCTGCTAGGGCTACTTGAGCATTAGTGTCTTTGCACCATCCTCTGCTAGGCTACTTGAGCATTAGTGTCTTTGCACCACCTCTGCTAGGCTACTTGAGCATTAGTGTCTTTGCACCATCTCTGCTAGGCTACTTGAGCATTAGTGTCTTTGCACCACTCTGCTAGGCTACTTGAGCATTAGTGTCTTTGCACCACCTCTGCTGGGCTACTTGAGCATTAGTGTCTTTGCACCATCTCTGCTAGGCTACTTGAGCATTAGTGTCTTTGCACCATCTCTGCTAGGCTACTTGAGCATTAGTGTCTTTGCACCATCTCTGCTAGGCTACTTGAGCATTAGTGTCTTTGCACCACCTCTGCTAGGCTACTTGAGCATTAGTGTCTTTGCACCACCTCTGCTAGGCTACTTGAGCATTAGTGTCTTTGCACCACCTCTGCTGGGCTACTTGAGCATTTGTGTCTTTGCACCACCTCTGTTGGGCTACTTGAGCATTAGTGTCTTTGCACCATCTCTGCTAGGCTACTTGAGCATTAGTGTCTTTGCACCACCTCTGCTAGGCTACTTGAGCATTAGTGTCTTTGCACCACCTCTGCTAGGCTACTTGAGCATTAGTGTCTTTGCACCACCTCTGTTGGGCTACTTGAGCATTAGTGTCTTTGCACCATCTCTGCTAGGCTACTTGAGCATTAGTGTCTTTGCACCACCTCTGCTAGGCTACTTGAGCATTAGTGTCTTTGCACCATCTCTGCTAGGCTACTTGAGCATTAGTGTCTTTGCACCATCTCTGCTAGGCTACTTGAGCATTAGTGTCTTTGCACCCCTCTGCTGGGCTACTTGAGCATTAGTGTCTTTGCACCACTCTGCTAGGCTACTTGAGCATTAGTGTCTTTGCACCATCTCTGCTAGGCTACTTGAGCATTAGTGTCTTTGCACCATCTCTGCTAGGCCTGTGTCTTTGCACCATCTCTGCTAGGCTACTTGAGCATTAGTGTCTTTGCACCACCTCTGTTGGGCTACTTGAGCATTAGTGTCTTTGCACCACCTCTGCTAGGCTACTTGAGCATTAGTGTCTTTGCACCATCTCTGCTAGGCTACTTGAGCATTAGTGTCTTTGCACCACCTCTGCTAGGCTACTTGAGCATTAGTGTCTTTGCACCACCTCTGCTAGGCTACTTGAGCATTAGTGTCTTTGCACCATCTCTGCTAGGCTACTTGAGCATTAGTGTCTTTGCACCATCTCTGCTAGGCTACTTGAGCATTAGTGTCTTTGCACCATCTCTGCTAGGCTACTTGAGCATTAGTGTCTTTGCACCATCTCTGCTAGGCTACTTGAGCATTAGTGTCTTTGCACCACTCTGCTAGGCTACTTGAGCATTAGTGTCTTTGCACCACTCTGCTAGGCTACTTGAGCATTAGTGTCTTTGCACCATCTCTGCTAGGCTACTTGAGCATTAGTGTCTTTGCACCATCTCTGCTAGGCTACTTGAGCATTAGTGTCTTTGCACCATCTCTTTGGCTACTTGAGCATTAGTGTCTTTGCACCATCTCTGCTAGGCTACTTGAGCATTAGTGTCTTTGCACCACCTCTGCTAGGCTACTTGAGCATTAGTGTCTTTGCACCACCTCTGCTAGGCTACTTGAGCATTAGTGTCTTTGCACCACCTCTGCTAGGCTACTTGAGCATTAGTGTCTTTGCACCACCTCTGCTAGGCTACTTGAGCATTAGTGTCTTTGCACCATCTCTGCTAGGCTACTTGAGCATTAGTGTCTTTGCACCATCTCTGCTAGGCTACTTGAGCATTAGTGTCTTTGCACCCCTCTGCTAGGCTACTTGAGCATTAGTGTCGTTGCACCCCTCTGTTGGGCTACTTGAGCATTAGTGTCTTTGCACCATCTCTGCTAGGCTACTTGAGCATTAGTGTCTTTGCACCATCTCTGCTAGGCTACTTGAGCATTAGTGTCTTTGCACCACCTCTGCTAGGCTACTTGAGCATTAGTGTCTTTGCACCCCTCTGCTAGGCTACTTGAGCATTAGTGTCTTTGCACCATCTCTGCTAGGCTACTTGAGCATTAGTGTCTTTGCACCATCTCTGCTAGGCTACTTGAGCATTAGTGTCTTTGCACCACCTCTGTTGGGCTACTTGAGCATTAGTGTCTTTGCACCATCTCTGCTAGGCTACTTGAGCATTAGTGTCTTTGCACCACCTCTGTTGGGCTACTTGAGCATTAGTGTCTTTGCACCATCTCTGCTAGGCTACTTGAGCATTAGTGTCTTTGCACCACCTCTGTGGGCTACTTGAGCATTAGTGTCTTTGCACCACCTCTGCTAGGCTACTTGAGCATTAGTGTCTTTGCACCATCTCTGCTAGGCTACTTGAGCATTAGTGTCTTTGCACCATCTCTGCTAGGCTACTTGAGCATTAGTGTCTTTGCACCACCTCTGCTAGGCTACTTGAGCATTAGTGTCTTTGCACCACCTCTGCTAGGACTTGAGCATTAGTGTCTTTGCACCACCTCTGCTAGGCTACTTGAGCATTAGTGTCTTTGCACCACCTCTGTGGGCTACTTGAGCATTAGTGTCTTTGCACCATCTCTGCTAGGCTACTTGGGCACTTGAGCATTGTCTTTGCACCACCTCTGCTAGGCTACTTGAGCATTAGTGTCTTTGCACCACCTCTGCTAGGCTACTTGAGCATTAGTGTCTTTGCACCACTCTGCTAGGCTACTTGAGCATTAGTGTCTTTGCACCACCTCTGCTAGGCTACTTGAGCATTAGTGTCTTTGCACCCCTCTGCTGGCTACTTGAGCATTAGTGTCTTTGCACCATCTCTGCTAGGCTACTTGAGCATTAGTGTCTTTGCACCACCTCTGCTAGGCTACTTGAGCATTAGTGTCTTTGCACCCCCTCTGTTGGGCTACTTGAGCATTAGTGTCTTTGCACCATCTCTGCTAGGCTACTTGAGCATTAGTGTCTTTGCACCACCTCTGCTGGGCTACTTGAGCATTAGTGTCTTTGCACCACCTCTGCTAGGCTACTTGAGCATTAGTGTCTTTGCACCATCTCTGCTAGGCTACTTGAGCATTAGTGTCTTTGCACCACCTCTGCTAGGCTACTTGAGCATTAGTGTCTTTGCACCACCTCTGCTAGGCTACTTGAGCATTAGTGTCTTTGCACCACCTCTGCTAGGCTACTTGAGCATTAGTGTCTTTGCACCATCTCTGCTAGGCTACTTGAGCATTAGTGTCTTTGCACCACCTCTGCTAGGCTACTTGAGCATTAGTGTCTTTGCACCACTCTGCTAGGCTACTTGAGCATTAGTGTCTTTGCACAACCTCTGTTGGGCTACTTGAGCATTAGTGTCTTTGCACCATCTCTGCTAGGCTACTTGAGCATTAGTGTCTTGCACCACCTCTGCTAGGCTACTTGAGCATTAGTGTCTTTGCACCATCTCTGCTAGGCTACTTGAGCATTAGTGTCTTTGCACCATCTCTGCTAGGCTACTTGAGCATTAGTGTCTTTGCACCACCTCTGCTAGGCTACTTGAGCATTAGTGTCTTTGCACCACCTCTGCTGGGCTACTTGAGCATTAGTGTCTTTGCACCACTCTGCTAGGCTACTTGAGCATTAGTGTCTTTGCACCACCTCTGCTAGGCTACTTGAGCATTAGTGTCTTTGCACCACATCTTTGCTAGGCTACTTGAGCATTAGTGTCTTTGCACCACCTCTGCTGGCTACTTGAGCATTAGTGTCTTTGCACCACCTCTGCTAGGCTACTTGAGCATTAGTGTCTTTGCACCATCTCTGCTAGGCTACTTGAGCATTAGTGTCTTTGCACCATCTCTGCTAGGCTACTTGAGCATTAGTGTCTTTGCACCACCTCTGCTAGGCTACTTGAGCATTAGTGTCTTTGCACCACCTCTGCTAGGCTACTTGAGCATTAGTGTCTTTGCACCACCTCTGCTAGGCTACTTGAGCATTAGTGTCTTTGCACACCTCTGTTGGGCTACTTGAGCATTAGTGTCTTTGCACCATCTCTGCTAGGCTACTTGAGCATTAGTGTCTTTGCACCACCTCTGCTAGGCTACTTGAGCATTAGTGTCTTTGCACCACTCTGCTAGGCTACTTGAGCATTAGTGTCTTTGCACCATCTCTGCTAGGCTACTTGAGCATTAGTGTCTTTGCACCACCTCTGCTAGGCTACTTGAGCATTAGTGTCTTTGCACCACCTCTGCTGGGCTACTTGAGCATTAGTGTCTTTGCACCATCTCTGCTAGGCTACTTGAGCATTAGTGTCTTTGCACCACCTCTGTTCTGGGCTAGGCTACTTGAGCATTAGTGTCTTTGCACCACCTCTGCTGGGCTACTTGAGCATTAGTGTCTTTGCACCATCTCTGCTAGGCTACTTGAGCATTATGTCTTTGCACCACTCTGTTGGCTACTTGAGCATTAGTGTCTTTGCACCACCTCTGCTAGGCTACTTGAGCATTAGTGTCTTTGCACCATCTCTGCTAGGCTACTTGAGCATTAGTGTCTTTGCACCATCTCTGCTAGGCTACTTGAGCATTAGTGTCTTTGCACCACCTCTGCTAGGCTACTTGAGCATTAGTGTCTTTGCACCACTCTGCTAGGCTACTTGAGCATTAGTGTCTTGCACCACTCTGCTAGGCTACTTGAGCATTAGTGTCTTTGCACCACCTCTGCTAGCTACTTGAGCATTAGTGTCTTTGCACCATCTCTGCTAGGCTACTTGAGCATTAGTGTCTTTGCACCATCTCTGCTAGGCTACTTGAGCATTAGTGTCTTTGCACACCATCTCTTAGGCTACTTGAGCATTATTGTCTTTGCACCATCTCTGCTAGGCTACTTGAGCATTAGTGTCTTTGCACCATCTCTGCTAGGCTACTTGAGCATTAGTGTCTTTGCACCACCTCTGCTAGGCTACTTGAGCATTAGTGTCTTTGCACCACCTCTGTTGGCTACTTGAGCATTAGTGTCTTTGCACCATCTCTGCTAGGCTACTTGAGCATTAGTGTCTTTGCACCACCTCTGCTAGGCTACTTGAGCATTAGTGTCTTTGCACCACCTCTGCTAGGCTACTTGAGCATTAGTGTCTTTGCACCACCTCTGCTAGGCTACTTGAGCATTAGTGTCTTTGCACCACCCTCTGTTACTTTTTTTTTTTTTTGTTTGGCTACTTGAGCATTAGTGTCTTTGCACCATCTCTGCTAGGCTACTTGAGCATTAGTGTCTTTGCACCATCTCTGCTAGGCTACTTGAGCATTAGTGTCTTTGCACCATCTCTGCTAGGCTACTGAGCATTAGTGTCTTTGCACCACCTCTGCTGGCTACTTGAGCATTAGTGTCTTTGCACCATCTCTGCTAGGCTACTTGAGCATTAGTGTCTTTGCACCATCTCTGCTAGGCTACTTGAGCATTAGTGTCTTTGCACCACCTCTGCTAGGCTACTTGAGCATTAGTCTTTTGCACCACCTCTGCTAGGCTACTTGAGCATTATGTCTTGCGCACCACCTCTCTGTTGGCTACTTGAGCATTAGTGTCTTTGCACCATCTCTGCTAGGCTACTTGAGCATTAGTGCCTTGCACCACCTCTGTTGGGCTACTTGAGCATTAGTGTCTTTGCACCATCTCTGCTAGGCTACTTGAGCATTAGTGTCTTTGCACCACTCTGCTAGGCTACTTGAGCATTAGTGTCTTTGCACCATCTCTGCTAGGCTACTTGAGCATTAGTGTCTTTGCACCACCTCTGCTGGGCTACTTGAGCATTAGTGTCTTTGCACCATCTCTGCTAGCTACTTGAGCATTAGTGTCTTTGCACCACCTCTGCTGGGCTACTTGAGCATTAGTGTCTTTGCACCATCTCTGCTAGGCTACTTGAGCATTAGTGTCTTTGCACCACCTCTGCTAGGCTACTTTGAGCATTAGTGTCTTTGCACACCTCTGCTAGGCTACTTGAGCATTAGTGTCTTTGCACCATCTCTGCTAGGCTACTTGAGCATTAGTGTCTTTGCACCATCTCTGCTAGGCTACTAGCATTAGTGTCTTTGCACCACCTCTGCTAGGCTACTTGAGCATTAGTGTCTTTGCACCACCTCTGCTAGGGCTACTTGAGCATTAGTGTCTTTGCACCATCTCTGCTAGGCTACTTGAGCATTAGTGTCTTTGCACCACCTCTGTTGGGCTACTTGAGCATTAGTGTCTTTGCACCACCTCTGCTAGGCTACTTGAGCATTAGTGTCTTTGCACCATCTCTGCTAGGCTACTTGAGCATTAGTGTCTTTGCCCATCTCTGCTAGGCTACTTGAGCATTAGTGTCTTTGCACCACCTCTGCTAGGCTACTTGAGCATTAGTGTCTTTGCACCACCTCTGCTAGGCTACTTGAGCATTAGTGTCTTTGCACCCCTCTGCTAGGCTACTTGAGCATTAGTGTCTTTGCACCATCTCTGCTAGGCTACTTGAGCATTAGTGTCTTTGCACCACCTCTGCTAGGCTACTTGAGCATTAGTGTCTTTGCACCCCCTCTGCTGGCTACTTGAGCATTAGTGTCTTTGCACCACCTCTGCTAGGCTACTTGAGCATTAGTGTCTTGCACCACCTCTGCTAGGCTACTTGAGCATTAGTGTCTTTGCACCACCTCTGTTGGCTACTTGAGCATTAGTGTCTTTGCACCATCTCTGCTAGGCTACTTGAGCATTAGTGTCTTTGCACCCACCTCTCTGCTAGGCTACTTGAGCATTAGTGTCTTTGCACCCCTCTGTTGGGCTACTGAGCATTAGTGTCTTTGCACCATCTCTGCTGGCTACTTGAGCATTAGTGTCTTTGCACCACCTCTGTTGGGCTACTTGAGCATTAGTGTCTTTGCACCACCTCTGCTAGGCACTTGAGCATTAGTGTCTTTGCACCATCTCTGCTAGGCTACTTGAGCATTAGTGTCTTTGCACCATCTCTGCTAGGCTACTTGAGCATTAGTGTCTTTGCACCACCTCTGCTAGGCTACTTGAGCATTAGTGTCTTTGCACCACCTCTGTTGGGCTACTTGAGCATTAGTGTCTTTGCACCACCTCTGTGGGCTACTTGAGCATTAGTGTCTTTGCACCACCTCTGTTGGGCTACTTGAGCATTAGTGTCTTTGCACCATCTCTGCTAGGCTACTTGAGCATTAGTGTCTTTGCACCATCTCTGCTAGGCTACTTGAGCATTAGTGTCTTTGCACCACCTCTGCTAGGCTACTTGAGCATTAGTGTCTTTGCACCACCTCTGTTGGCTACTTGAGCATTAGTGTCTTTGCACCACTCTGCTAGGCTACTTGAGCATTAGTGTCTTTGCACCACCTCTGCTAGGGCTACTTGAGCATTAGTGTCTTTGCACCATCTCTGCTAGGCTTGAGCATTAGTGTCTTTGCACCATCTCTGCTAGGCTACTTGAGCATTAGTGTCTTTGCACCATCTCTGCTAGGCTACTTGAGTTTAGTGTCTTGCACCACCTCTGTTGGGCTACTTGAGCATTATGTCTTTGCACCACCTCTGCTAGGCTACTTGAGCATTAGTGTCTTTGCACCATCTCTGCTGGCTACTTGAGCATTTGTGTCTTTGCACCACCTCTGTTGGCTACTTGAGCATTAGTGTCTTTGCACCATCTCTGCTAGGCTACTTGAGCATTAGTGTCTTTGCACCACCTCTGCTAGGCTACTTGAGCATTAGTGTCTTTGCACCACCTCTGCTAGGCTACTTGAGCATTAGTGTCTTTGCACCACCTCTGCTAGGCTACTTGAGCATTAGTGTCTTTGCACCACCTCTGCTGGGCTACTTGAGCATTAGTGTCTTTGCACCATCTCTGCTAGGCTACTTGAGCATTAGTCTTTGCAACCATCTCTGCTAGGCTACTTGAGCATTAGTGTCTTTGCACCTCTCTGCTAGGCTACTTGAGCATTAGTGTCTTTGCACCATCTCTCTAGGCTACTTGAGCATTAGTGTCTTTGCACCATCTGCTTGGGCTACTTGAGCATTAGTGTCTTTGCACCATCTCTGCTAGGCTACTTGAGCATTAGTGTCTTTGCACCACTCTGCTAGCTACTTGAGCATTAGTGTCTTGCACCATCTCTGCTAGGCTACTTGAGCATTAGTGTCTTTGCAACCACCTCTGCTAGGCTACTTGAGCATTAGTGTCTTTGCACCACCTCTGTTGGGCTACTTGAGCATTAGTGTCTTTGCACCATCCTGCTAGCTACTTGAGCATTAGTGTCTTTGCACACCTCTTTGGCTACTTGAGCATTAGTGTCTTTGCACCACCTCTGCTAGGCTACTTGAGCATTAGTGTCTTTGCACCACCTCTGCTAGGCTACTTGAGCATTAGTGTCTTTGCACCATCTCTGCTAGGCTACTTGAGCATTAGTGTCTTTGCCCATCTCTGCTAGGCTACTTGAGCATTAGTGTCTTTGCACCATCTCTGCTAGGCTACTTGAGCATTAGTGTCGTTGCAACCCCTCTGTTGGCTACTTGAGCATTAGTGTCTTTGCACCATCTCTGCTAGGCTACTTGAGCATTA
>NC_034174.2:25720737-25883237 GCF_002021735.2 Oncorhynchus kisutch | reverse complement strand
TACATACATACATACATACATTACATACATACATACATACATACATACATACATTACACATACATACATACATACATACATACATACATACATACCTACATACATACATACAACATACATACCATACATAATACATACATACATACATACCATACATACATCATAACATAACATACATACATACATACCATACATACATACATACATACATACATACATACATACATACATAACATACATACATACATACATTACATTAACCTACATACATATACATACTTGGACACACCTTTTGTGATTTATTTAGAATTCAAAGGCACACTTAACGAGCATGGCTACCCCAGTATTCTGCAGCGATACATCATCCATTTGTTTTCAACAGGACAATGACACAAAACACACCTCCAGGCCGTGTAAGTGCTATTTGACCAAGAAGGAGAGGGATGGAGTGCTGCTTTAGATGACCTGCCTCCACAATCACCCAACCTCAACCCAATTGAGATGGTTTGGGATGAGTTGGACCGGAGAGTGAAGGAAAAGCAGCCAACAAATGATCAGCATAGGTGGGAAATACTTCAAGACTGTTGGAAAAGCATTCCAGGTGACTACCTCATGAAGCTGGTTGAGAGAATGCAAAGAGTGTGCAAAGCTGTCATCAAGGCAAAGGGTGGCTAATTTGAATAATCTCCCATATAAAATATATTTTGATTCGATTAACACTTTTTTGGTTACTACATGATTCCATATGTGTTATTTCATAGTTGATGTCTTCACTATTATTCTACAATGTAGAAAATACAAAAAATAAAGAAACACCCTGGAATGAGTAGGTGTGTCCAAAACTATGTTTCCATTGAGCATCAAAAATCCTGTGCAAAAGTTTCAAAGAGTAATAACAAAACTAACATTCTAATGATCCAGAGATGTATAGTTCGCCTGGATAATGGTGCTTTGAAAGTGAAGGAAAGTCCAAGGATACAGACAGGAATGTGCCAGTATGAATGTTACAAGACGACTATAACATTTTACTCATAGTCCAAGAGCCTGTTCAGACACACAGAATGTGTGGTGACTCAAAAGGCATGCATGTATACCAACGGAAGTGTGTTTGTATAAGCGTGACTCACTCACACATGAGCTATGGCTGAAAGTAATCTGGGCTGAGTGACAGTGTGGAGTGACTGTGTGTGAGAGAAGCTGCAGTGACAGGGAGATGAGAGACACGTCAATCAACCCTGAGCTGAGCTCTTCCCTCTGCTGGCCCAGTCTGGTATGGACCCCAAAAACACACAGAACAGAGCTCTCCATGGACTTGTTCTAATAATTTACCATGCATCACCCTTCTTTCCCTGAAGTAATCATAGGTCTGAGAGATGTTGAAACTGTTAAATAAATACATTCCCTTTTAAAAATGTCAACGCCTTCATCGGGTTTATTTCATGTTCATCCATTTATTTGAATCCGTTTATATTTATATGCTTTTCATTTTCTTGCAAACCTTGATAATGTACACAATGGGGAATGTAAAACAGTGGCATGTATTCAGCTGGATTCAGATACATCTAGTTGGTGTGTGTGAGGCAGGGTGACTATAGGTGAGTTGTACAGTGCATTACAGGTCATTATCCAGGTAGCCAGAGAGCCACTCCACATCCATTTGGCTGATTAGGGTTATGAATAGCCTAAATACTGATGGGCAGGGAAACTCACAAAGCAAAGGAGGGCCAGCATAGTCCAACATGAAAGAGTTCATTTTAAAAGTGTTGGTATCTACCTGTATTTATAATCAGGGGTGCAACTTTCACTGGGGACAGGGTGACATGTCCCTCCCCACATTCTGAAATTGAATTGTTGTCCCCCCTAGTTTTATCATTGGAATGTGATACCAAACGAGGCAATAGTGTGATTTATGACCATGTGGAAGCGTCCGAGCAGTCGAGTAGGCTGTTTGGAGTATTTATCCAATTGGATTAAAAAAATATATAAAAAACTTCCACTTCTAAAACAAACCAAAGTTGTGCCCCTGTTTATAATGCATGCAAAGTGTATTTCATCCATGGTTTATTGTGTCATAGTGACTTGAATGCTATACATGCAAACGCAATACAAACAGAATCTGTTCATAGAACATGGTGCTGCTGTCGCTAACACATACCTTCTTACTACTAAAAGTATCGAAATTGACCTGGTTAAAATAGATGAAATGTCATTGCTAGTCAGACAGTAGTAAACAAGAGGTTTGACAGACATGGTTTATGAAGCCTGAGCATTAGACAATTAAACGGGTCACTAACCAACCTATGCATGTTGTTTGCTGCAGATTGCATCTCTGAAACAACCTTTTATTGGACGCAGTGACCTTGGTGAACATGCCCACATTCAATCTATGATACTTGTCCTGTTCTCTGATATACTAGGCAAGAGAGCATTATGTTGCACAATAAACGCCTATTCATACCTTTAGAAAACTAACCACATAATTTTGTTGTGGCATAACCCATAGGGCTACTTTCAGTCCAACTATATGCCTGACAGGATTATATGGAATAGGAATGTGGAAGTAGAGTCTAGATTAATACGAGCCTGTCGATCTGACGTGTATGAAATACCATATTGACACCCTAAAGGGAACAGACACAGATACAATACACATGTTCCTGTATTGGTTTTGTCATGCCCCTCAGTAGTGAATCAATGAACTTGTATGTTTGAGAGCATAAAAAGTTAATCAAATAAAAAGCATATTCCAGTAACCCTTCTATGAGCCTCTTGTTTATAATGCTCTAACACGCTTGCAGAGCCTATCCTAGGACTACTGCCTATCACCTCACGGTGAACTATAAAAACATGCTACAAGCATTTATAGTATATCATGGTTCCTTATCCTCTCTGGGATAGGCGGGACAGTCGTGTCCCACTTGGCCAATAGCCAGGGAAAATGCAGAGCGCCAATTCTTTTTTAAATACTATAAAAATCATACTTTCATTAAATCACACATGTAAGATACCAAATTAAAGCTACACTTGTTGTGAATCCAGCCGACATGTCAGATTTCAAAAAGGCTTTTCGGCGAAAGCATAAGATGCAATTACCTGATGATAGCACAACAGTAAACAAAGAGAGTAGCATATTTCTACCCTGCAGGCGCAAGACAAAACTCATGCCTTACATTTGATGAGCTTCTTTTGTTGGCTCTCCAATGTGTCCCATAAACATCACAAATGGTCCTTTGTTCGATTCATTCAGTCAATATATCCAAAATGTCCATTTATTTGGCACATTTGATCCAGAAAAACACAGCTTCCAATTTGCACAACGTCACTACAAAATATCTCAAAAGTTACCTGTAAACTTTGCCAAAACATTTCAAACTGCTTTTGTAAATACAACTTCAGGTATTTTTAAACGTTAATAATTGATCAAATTGAAGACGGGACTATCTGTGTTCAATACAGGAAGACAAACTGACGCTACTTTTCGAGTCATGCACCTCTCTCAAAAAGTACACTTCAAATGACACTCATTCAAGATGGCCATACTTCTTCATTACACAAAGGAATAACCTCAACCAATTTCAACCAAGACTGGTGACATCCAGTGGAAGTGATAGAAACTGCAAACAAGTCCCTTAGAAATCTAGTTTCTCAGTGAAAACTCATCGAATAGACAGTGACCTCAAAAAGAAATCTGAATGGTTTGTCCTTGGGGTTTTGCCTGCTACATAAGTTCTGTTATACTCACAGACATGATTCAAACAGTTTTAGAAACTTCAGAGTGTTTTCTAATCAAATCTACTAATAATATGCATATCTTATATTCTGGGGATGAGTAGCAGGAAGTTGAAATTGGGCACGCTATTTATCCCAAAAAGAAAATGCTGCCCCCTATCCCGAAGAAGATTTATACAGTGAATTCGGAAAGTATTCAGACCCCTTGACTTATTCCACATTTTGTTACGTTGTAAAATGGATTCAACTGTTTCCCCCCCCCCTGATCAAACTACACACAATAACGACAAATCAAAAACAGGTTTAGAAATTTTTGCAAATTAATAAAAATAAAACAATACTGATATATCACTTTGCTGAAGCACCTTTGGCAACGATTACAGCCTCAAGCCTTCTTTGGAATGACGCTACAAGTTTGGCACACCTGTATTTGGGGAGATTCTCCCATTCTTATCTGCAGAACCTCTCAAGCTTTGTCAGGTTGAATGGGGAGAACCGATGCACATCTATTTTCAGCTCTCTCCAGAGATGTTAGATCGGGTTCAAGTCCTAGCTCTGGCTAGGACATTCAGAGACTTGTCCCGAAGCCACTCCTACGTCGTCTTGGCTGTGTGCTTAGGGTCGTTGTCCTGTTGGAAGGGGAGGTCCTGAGTGCTCTGTAGCAGGTTTTCATCAATGATCTCTCTGTACTGCTCCGTTCATCTTTCCCTCGATCCTGATTAGTGTCCCAGTCCCTGCTACTGAAAAACATCCCCACAGCATGATGCTGCCACCACCATGCATAGGGATGATGCCAGGTTTCCTCCAGATGTGGCGCTTGGCATTCAGGCCCGAAAACCTCAATCTTGGTTTCAACAGACCAGAGAATCTTGTTTCTCATGGTCTGCGAGTCCTTTAGGTGCCTATGGAAACTCCAAGCAGGCTTTCATGTGCCTTTTACTGAGGAGTGGCTCTCGTCTGGGCACTGTACCATAAAGGTCTATTGGTGGAGTGCAGCAGAGATGGTTGTCCTTCTGGAAGATTCTCCCATCTCCACAGAGGAACTCTGGAGCTCTGTCAGATTGACCCAGGCCCTTCTACCCCAATTGCTCAGTTTTGCCAGGTGACCAGCTCTAGGAAGAGTCTTGGTGGTTCCAAACTTCCATTCCATTTAAGAATGATGGCGGCCACTATGTTCTTTTGGACCTTCAATGCTGCATACATTTTTTGGTACCCTTTACATAATCCTGCTGTCAACTGTGGGACTTATACAGTTGAAGTCGGAGGTTTACATACAACACCTTAGCCAAATATATTTAAAATCAGTATTTCACATTTCCTGACATTTAATCCTAGTAAACATTCCACGTCTTTTGTCAGTTAGGATCACCACTTTATTTTAAGAATGTGAAATGTCAGAATAATAGTAGAGAGAATGATTTATTTAAACTTGTATGTCTTTCATCACATTCCCAAAAGGGACAGAAGTTTACATACACTCCATTAGTATTTGGTAGCATTGCCTTTAAATTGTTTAACTTGGGTCAAACATATTGGGTAGACTTCCACAAGCTTCCCACAATAAGTTGGGTGAATTTTGGCCCATTCCTCCTGACAGAGCTGGTGAAACTGAGTCAGGTTTGTAGGCCTCCTTGCTCGCACACGCTTTTTCAGTTCCGCCCACAGATTTTCTATGGGATTGACGTCAGGGCTTTGTGATGGCCACTTCAATACCTTGACTTTGTTGTCCTTAAGCCATTTTCCCACAACTTTGGAAGTATACTTGGGGTCATTGTCCATTTGGAAGACCCATTTGCGACCAAGCTTTTACTTCCTGACTGATGTCTTGAGATGTTGCTTCAATATATCCACATCATTTTCCTGCCTCATGATGCCATCTATTTTGTGAAGTGTGCCAGTCCCTCCTGCAGCAAAGCACCCCCACAACATGATGCTGCCACCCCCGGGCTTCATGGTTGGGATGATGTTCCTCGGCTTGCAAGCCTACCCCCTTTTTCCTCCAAACATAATCATGGTCATTATGGCCAAACAGTTCTATTTTTGCTTCATCATACCAGAGAACATTTCTCCAAAAAGTATGATCTTTGTCCCCATGTGCAGTTGCAAACCGTAGTCTGGCTTTTTCATGGCGGTTTTGGAGCAGTGGCTTATTCCTCGCTGAGCGGCCTTTCAGGTTATGTCGATATAGGACTCATTTTAGTATGGATATAGATATTTTTGTACCTGTTTCCTCCAGCATCTTCACAAGGTCCTTTGCTGCTATTCTGAGATTGGTTTGCACTTTTCCCACCAAAGTATGTTCATCTCTAGGAGACAGAATGCCTCTCCTTCCTGAGCGGTATGATGGCTGCGTGCTCCCATGGTGTTTATACTTGGGTACTATTGTCTGTACAGATGAACGTGGTACCTTCAGGCGTTTGAAAATTGCTCCCACGGATGAACCAGACTTGTGGAGGTCTACAATTTATTTTCTGAGGTCTTGGCTGATTTCTTTTGATTTTCCCATGACGTCAAGCAAAGAGGCACTGAGTTTAAAGGTAATCCTTGAAATACATCCACAGGTATACTTCCAAATGACTCAAATGGAATTTTCGAAGCTGTTTGAAAGGCACAATCAACTTAGTGTATGTAAACTTCTGACCCACTGGAATTGTGATACAGTGAATTAAAAGTGAAATAATCTGTCTGTAAACAATTGTTGGAAAAATTACTTGTGTCGTGCACACAGAAATTTGTGGAGTGGTTGAAAAATGAGTTGTAATGACTCCAACTGTATATACAGGTGTGTGCCTATCCAAATCATGTCCAATCAATTTAATTTACTACAGGTAAACTCCAATCCCGTTGTAGAAACATCTCAAGGATGATCAATGGAAACAGAATGCACCTGAGATCAATTGAGTCTCATAACAAAGGGTCTGAATAATTATGTTAATAAGGTATTTCTGTTTAAAACCTGTTTTTGCTTTGTCATTATGGGGTATTGTGTGTTGTTGGATGAGGAATATTTTTTATTTAATCAATTTTAAAATAAGGCTGTAACATAACAAAATGTGGGGGGGGGGGGGTATATTAATGTAGCTAGGTATATTAATATACCTAGCTACAATGCTTTATAAACTCACAAAAAGGGTGGCTAATAGAAAGTGTTACGCTAACCATGTTACTTCAGTGTTTGCTTTTTCTACATTGAAATAAAATGTAAACCCAACATGTAAAGTCTTGGTCTAATGTTTCATGAGTTTAAATAAAATATCACAGAAATGTTCCATACACAGAATGCTTATTTCTCTCAGATTTTGTGCACAAATTTGTTTACATCCCTGTTAGTGAGCATTTCTCCTTTGCCAAGATAATCCATCCATCCGACAGGTGTGGCATATTAATAAGCTGATTAAACATCATGATCACAACCCAGGTGCACCTTGTGCTGGGGACAATAAAAGGCCACTCTAAAATGTGCAGTTTTGTCACACAACACAATGCCACAGATGTCTCAAGTTTTGAGGGAGAGTGCAACTGGCAAGCTGACTGTAGGAATGTCCACCAGAGCACTTGCCAGAGAATTTAATGTTAATTTCTCTACCATAAGCCATCTCTACCATCTCTACATCGTTTTAGAGAATTTGGCAGTACGTCCAACCGGCCTCCCAACCGCAGACCACGTGTATGGCATCGTGTGGGCGAGCGGTTTGCTGATGTCAACGTTGTGAACAGAGTGCCCCATGGGGTTATGGTAGGGACAGGCATAAGCTACGGACAACGAACACAATTGCATTTTATCAATGGCAATTTAAATGAACAGAGATAACATAACGAGATCCTGATGCCGATTGGTGTGCCATTCATTCGCCACCATCACCTCATGTTTCAGCATGATAATGCACAGCCCCATGTCGCAAGGATCTGTACACCTGAAAATGTCCCAGTTCTTCAATGGCCTGTATACTCACCAGACATGTCACCCATTGAGCATGTTTGGGATGCTCTGGATCGATGTGTACGACTATGTGTTCCAGTTCCCTCCAATATCCAGCAACTTCGCACAGCCATTGAAGAGGAGTCGGACAACATTCCACAGGCCACAGTCAACAGCCTGATAAACTCTATGTGAAGGAGATGTGCCGTGCTGTATGATGCAAATGGTGGTCTCACCAGATACGGACTGGTTTTCTGATCCACGCCCCTACCATTTTTTCAAGATATCTGTTACCAAGAGATGCATATCTGTATTCCCAGTCGTGTGAAATCCATTGATTAGGGCCGAATGAATTTATTTGAATTGACTGATTTCCTTATATGAACTGTAACTCGGTAAAATATTTGAAATTGTTGCATGTTGCGTTTATATTTTTGTTCAGTATAGCTCCCTACCTAACTTTGCAGAGGCAGACAGCCCAGCTGTCGCGGACAGACTAAGACAAAAGGCTTTCACCCAGACACCTCCAAGTCCAACACACAGACCCAGCTTTGTAATGAGATTCTGTGTGTCTGTGTGTGTGTGTGTGTGTGTGTGTGTGTGTGCGTATAGGGGCTTTTAAAATGTCACTGACAGCTTATAGTACATCACCCCTCCCTGTGGATGGCCCACTGGCACCTATTTAACCAGGATACACCCTCAGGCACATTCACCTGCCTTTACACTGTCACCTCCTGTACAAGGGTCTGCTATCACAAAGGCTGACAAAACCTTGATGCAGTATTAGAACAAAATGACATTTACACCACAACAGCCTCAGATAACACAGAGCCTTTCGTGGATAACATTGATGCCCAGGACCCTGGTTTGACAAACACTGAAAGTATCAATTATTTCATAGAGAGCTTCTATTCTATGGCTCAACAATTATTATTGTTTGTAGACAATATCACATAATGAATTTATTGAATTTATGAAAAGCATGAAAATGTGAATAAAGTCACAAAATCAGAAGGATGACAGTTCAATGGTTGTTAGAACTGTAGGGCAACTAAAGACATAAACCAAATCAGTTCAATAAGACCTGTCTGTACGCTGCTAAAAGGCCCGGGGGTGTTTGATGGGGGCATTCAAACCTTCACCCTCTGCCATAACATACGGTTGTTTACATTATACACAATAGTAATTTGATCACAGTACTTTTTTCTCTATGAAGAATGAAACCATTGTCTTACAAATAGAGAAAGCAAAACGTAACCATAAAGGTGATGCATTTTGAGATCCATTTCCTTTGTGTGTGAAGAGGCGGTATGAAATGTGTGAAGCCTGGCCTGTACAGACCGTAATAAAACAGTGTAGTGTGGTGATACAGTGATGCCGTAGGGAACTGGGCCTCAACGGAGCCACAACTACACCTTATTAGCGACCTGTCTGCAATAAATGTTGAACTTGTCCTCCACAGGTTTGTTGTGGTGATCAAGTCAACTGGTCAATCACACCTTTCCCCCTATAGGACTAGACAACTAAGTGTTTTAGAATCCTATTTGAAATGCTTAGTCGAATGTAAACAGTGCACTGAAATCAATCCAAGGCAAAAGGGAAGCTTAATGTTTGAATGCTAATTTCTGTGATTATCTCTTTCCCTCTGAGTTTCTATTATCAGAATTCTCACTGAGAGAATCATGTCCATCTGAAGAAAGGGTAGGAAACCACCGTGGGTCTAAGGGTGGGCGATACACATTGTTGGTGAGGCTACTTTTCCCCTCACAATATACTATAAAGCGCTTTGAGACCATGTGAAAAGGGCTATATAAATGCAATCCATTATATAGATGCAACCTATTACAAGTGAGAGGCCCAGCGCCTTGACTGTGTGCCTGTGATACCCACTACTCTGTGGGAGGAGACCCTGGGGAACATTCCCGTCTGCCCTCTGTGTCCTTTCCCATTGAGAAGAGGACAAGGTGGTGCTCAACTATCACCGCTGCTTTCCTTCTCTCTCAAGTTACTAAATCTGGAATGTTATTTTTTTTCTAATAAAAATAACATTGCTTACATTGTTGTCCAGTTGTCCAGACATTACTGTAGTGTAAATTGTAGGGGAAAGCGCATTCCGAATATAACAAGATTCTGTCTGACTGCAGTCCATAGGCTGATACACATTGAGTGGTAATCAATCCATTGGCTGAGTCATGTTACTAAAGGCACACATTACCATCAGACAAAGCCTATTGATTTGACCTGAGCTGCATCTGTGGAGCGGACCACTCTGTACAATTTATATAATTACCCATTCACCCTAATGGGAGGAGCAGTTTGGATATTAGACTGAAAGGATCCATATTTGACCATTAATGCAGAGTTTTAAAGCAAATTTGTTCAGCAAATTAAAAAAAAGTGGATGGGAGTCACACAGTGCAAGAGAGACTAGCAGATACGGTCTGAAATGTAAAGATGTGCACTCCATTATTTCACATAGGAAGACATCACTGTTTAATTGAAACACGTGTAATGTAACACAGAAGTACCAAGTGCACCAAGAATCCAACCAAACATAACTACAGTACATTTGAGAATAGTGAGGGATTGTCTCAACCCATCAACACTAGAACTGGGTCTGTATGTCTTTAGTCCATCCAGTTAATGCCTAAACATTGTTTAAGTGCAACTTATAATAATACTTGTATTCCTTAAAGGAAAAGTGACATATTCTGTAGAGTGGAACTCACAATGGTAAAAGGCCCTGCTGAAATGTGTTGCATTGAAACAACAGCCACGTCCTCGTCTGTTCTGTAACGAGGAGCTCTAGTGCTGAGCAAGGAACACATTGTATAGTTATCTGCTGAAAGCTGTTGTTTAGTATTCATAAAGCCAGTCCTATTTTAACCGCAGTCAGTCTGACAGCTACAACTGCGCTCCTCTGCCAACTGTGCTTCTCATCTTCATAACTTAAGACCCTGACTAGCAAAAGAGGAAGGACAACACTGACAGCCTTGACATTTGATGCTAGAACTCAATGTAGAATTATACCATGGCATTGTTGAATACTCATTTCTAATTGCCTTGAAGGGCATTCTAGAGCGTACATTATTTCCCTATATCACACGGTATATCAGCACGGTAGAATTCAATGGCTATAATTAATTCTTAGGTACAGATCAACATTTACTAGGCTGGAGGGGCTGGTCCAACTCAAGGTGTCATAAAAACAAAATGCACTCCTCTCTCCAAAGTTACACATATTTTCACATGAACCTCACCGTATACTGTAAAATGTATTTAACATCCCCCTCAGATGAACTCAAAATAAGTTTTACCACGATAAATAACAATTACTGTAGCGTCCCTGTGTTTAAAAACGTTGATATAGACATTGCCACTTTGCCACACAGCATGCTTTTGTGGCCCAGTCGATGCTACGCAGGGCTACGGGCCAGAAGGTTGAGGGTTCACTGACCACCACAGACGAGCCGGCTAAAGATAATGATCAGCTAGGGGGGAATCTAATTTCAACAATTTGATGCCATATTTATATAAACACAATTTCCACCAACAGGTTTCTGTGCAATGTACCGCACAGCCAATAAACAAAGCATACTGACTTTGGGCACTTCAATATCATGTTTGTGTTTTCAACACCACAATAAATAGACTATGTCAATCTTGAAAATACATCCCTCCCTACGTTGTAGGCTTTACCCAGTATCGAAGGCTTGGCTTGACAATCTCCGAATGTCATTCAACTTTTTGGTGTTTTGTAACAGATGTATTTTTTTTAGATTTTAGATTCTTCAAAGTAGCCACCCTTTGCCTTGATGGCAGCTTTGCAGACTCTTGGCATTCTCTTAACCAGCTTCACCTGGAATGCTTTTCCAACAGTCTTGAAAGCTGCAGAATTGTTTTGGTACCCTTCCTCAGATCTGTACCTAGACACAATCCTGTCTCAGAGCTCTACGGACAATTCCTTCAACCTCATGGCTTGGTTTTTGCTCTGACATACACTGTCAACTGTAGGACCTTATATAGACAGCCTTTTACCCGCTCCCATCATGTCCAATCAAATCAATTTACCACAGATGGACTCCAATCAAGTTGTAGAAACATCAAGGATGATCCATGGAAACAGGATGCACCTGAGCTCAATTTTGAGTCACATAGCAAAGGGTCTGAATACTTCTGTAAATAAGGTATCTGTTTTTAATTTTTAATACGTTTGCAAACATTTCTAAAAACCTGTTTTCGCTTTGTCATTATTGAGTATTGTGTGTCGATTGACGTTTGATTTCATCCATTTTAGAATAAGACTAACTAAACAAAATGTGGAATAGGTATAGGGGTCTTAATACTTTCTAAATGCACTGCATATATATAGCCTATGTATGGGAAGAGGAGCTTAGGCCTAACCCCAGAGATAGAGATATGCCAGTGGCATGCTGCAACACTGACATGCATTTCTTTATGTCAGATGGATACTGCGTCTGCTATACAGATAAAAACATACAGAAGGTGGTTAATTCGCTAATTTTCTTTTTTTTATAAAGATAAGCATTATATTGTTAAATTATAGGACTAACTCTAGTAGACCTGAAACAGTCTTCCTCACCTCAAGCTCAACTGTCGGAGTCAGTCTGAGCGCCGGGACACAGTGCCTTCGTATCATAGGGTAATAACAAAAGTAAATAGAGCCATTGTTTAGAGAGCTGCCAACTCTCACGCATTGTCTGTGAGACACATGCATTTGACCCTCTTCTCCCGCTCTCACGGCACACCGCATTGAAAATTACTGCTTTTATTTTTCAAATTCGTCCAACTTTTCAACTGTGCTCCAAATCGTTTTGGAATCGGAGCATTTGCGCTTGCAATTTAACATCACGAGCAAAACCTTTATCATTGTCCTGCACTGTGAACTGCAGCACATTGAAGCATATGATTGGTCTAGTTATGTAAGGGATCAATGGGATTGAATGCATGTTTTAAAGAAACACCCCTCAAGTTAAGAGCGGAGCTGAATGCAGAGCGAGAACGTTCGCTGTGGAGTTTATAAAACTGTAAAAGAGTAGCATGGTAGGGCTGTTTTATGTACAATGTCAACAAAATGTGGTTGCTTTTACTCCTGTCACTATTGCAGAATGCAGCCCTTTGACAGAATGTCCTAACGTCAATTTAATCCACACTTGCATTAGTCCACTCATTTGGTGATTGGCATTAAGGTTGTGACAAAGAAATGGCAGCAGAAAGACCTATAGTATGTTTTATCGGGGAAGTTTGGTAAAGTGAGCTAATTTATAACTATGAAAATGATTTAGTCAAATAGATTGTGAACCCAAAAATGTAAGTTTGATTCTATACAAAGTCTGATTCTTACAATAAATATAACATTTATTTGGTTAGGGTGTAGGGGCAGATGTATGTAATCTTGTCTTCTGGAGATGTTATCTATTTACTTTATTTAGTCTGATCAGTGGAACTTAAATTAATTGTTATAACAGGAACATTTTCAAACACCCAGCACTTGGTAAACATAGACCAGGGGTGGCCAACCCTCCTGGAGAGCAAGCAGGAATTTCTTCCAGACCTATTTTAAAAGAGATAGTTCACCCAAATGAATAAATACAAAATGTTGTGTCCTTACCTTGAAATCAGTCTATGGAGAAGGAGATTGAAATCTATGATTCGGTGACCCGCTGCCATCAACTATTAATATTTCCTGTGCAAAGCACTTTCCAGAACTTTCCACCTGAGAACAGGGATCAATCCCTGCTTCCAACCCTCCCACTGTTTCTAGCATTTGCTGGCATCTCCATCTCACTTCATTACTGTCTGAATAAAGTGTTAAACCACCTAAAAAAATGTTATAAAGATTTTTGCATACTTTAAAATGAATTCCCCAAAATCACAAAGTACAAAGTATTTAATGTTCAAAGCATCCTGAATACACCTGACCTGTGGTTTTTTCTTTAAAAAATGCCCATCCTGGACATAGGCCTAAGCCATGTAAAGATACGTAGAATTGCAGTTAATTAGCTTTAAAGTAGTCCAATTTTACCCTGTCTAGGTGTTGTGCTAGGGGGCAATGAAATTCACATAGCAAATCCTCACTCAAAGCTTTCAAAAGTTGGCTGTGTTTATTGGGAAAATATGAGCAGCAGAGCAAATGTAATCCAGGGGAAAAAACGCACTTCTCTCCCCAAAAAAACCCACACAACCCTCCCCCCAAAACAGTTTGCTTAGCTAACTAGCAAGTCTGTTTGTTTAGTTACCAAGGCAACTATTATAGCTAATTAGTAAACTTGCTAGCTACTTCAGTGGATGTTGAAGAAATGTCTACCTGCCAATGATCACATTTCTAGTGGCACATGTGTTAAATTATAGCCACTGTATAAAAGGGATATTCAACTCGTGGCTCTACGCGTTCTCTGGAAAATTAGTTTCACTCCGCTAGCACAATGTGGAACACAGCTTCCATCTGTTCATTATTTTCCATAGAACGCATCTCGCTGATTATCCTTTGCATAGTCCTCTCCTACAAATAACAACAGTGGAACAATAAAACACACCCAGAACAACTCTTTAACTGAGTGTAACGGCGTTCTTCGTTTGTTGAAAGAGAGGACCGAAATGCAGCGTGGTGGTTAATCATGATCTTTAATGAAACAAATGACGGAACGATACATGAACTAACTTATAAATACAAAAAACAACAAACGGAACGTGAAACCTAATTACAGCCTATCTGGTGAAACTACACAGAGACAGGAACAATCACCCACGAAAGACAAAGCGAACTCAGGCTACCTAAATACGGTTCCCAATCAGAGGCAACGAGAAGCACCTGACTCCTGATTGAGAACCGCCTCAGGCAGCCAAGCCTATACAACACCCCTAATCAGCCGCGATCCCAAATACTACAAACCCCAATACGAAAATACAATAACATAAACCCATGCCACACCCTGGCCTGAACAAATAATTAAAGAAAACACAAAATACTAAGACCAAGGCGTGACACTGAGTTACAGTTATCACAATTCTACACATCTAAAACCATCTATGCCACTGAGAAAGAAAAAGTGACTGAATATAAAACTAACATCAAAATTGTGGCGTATATGATTGTATGGTTTCATACCATCTTCTAATGAGCTGACATGGAACGATGCACAATGCTCTCTTTGTTTAACTGCAAATCATGTGCAGACTACTTCTCACAGTGAGTGATCCATCCATATGTTGTTTATAGGCCTACATCCCCTCCGAATAGAGAACACAGTAGCCCAGTGGCCGACAGTGGGGAAGATGGAACGAGATGGATTTTGGCTGACATTCTGCGAATTTTCTCCTCAATGAAACATTTGATCTCAAAGTTCTGTTCACAAAACTAGAATCTGTTATGAACAGAGTGAACTAGTTTTGCAGACTTTACCCTTTGCCAAAGTAAAAAATAAAAAAAATGCATTGTTTGGAAGGAGGGCAAAGGCGAATTGAGTTATTGCCCACGCGCACTTCAGAGTAGGCGTTCCCTAACGGAAATATGCAAATGTTTGCTAGAATGTGCTAATAGGATCTCCCTACCTCGTGACTGGCTCTGGCCACCTACTTGCTTGTTCTGCGCACTATGACTAATCTGTTCCCATTTGAAACAACAGGCTGTGGTTTATCTTGGTTTACTTACAAAAATATTTGGTAGTAGTGTGAATAGCACCTGAGGCTCAGTGGAGTCTGCCTGGCTCAGCTCCTTGAGGGAGATGGTACTGACAATGCCCCGCAGCAGAGGGGTGTCCTCACCGATAACACGCAGATGGCGAGAGGACGCACGCCCACTCTTGGCTCTTGCCATTTATCTGGACAGCTCTACAGGTGGGGCTGCGCTTGCATCCTCCACAAAGAGCACCCGCATCAAAGGCAAAGCAGAAAACAATGTGGCCGCTCATGAAAGGGAAGACCGTGATTTCACTTAAGCTGTGGTCAAGAGAGGATACTTCCCTCTGTTTATGAGCCAACACGCTAGAGTCCAGCAACAAAAGGAGAGGGGGACAACAACTACCTTTATTGATGAGGCACAGCCTTATAAATGAACCATGCATGCATAGCATGTGGGATGCACTTAGCAAGAACATTTTTATGATCATAAAAAGCTAAACAGAATTCTCAAGTGTCTTATGTATTTCCGTTTGTTTCACACAAATGAACACATTATACACTAGTGCAGGGTACCCCAACTGGCGGCCCGAGGGCCGAATTCACATACATACATACAGTACCAGTCAAAAGTTTGGACACACCTACTCATTCAAGGTTTTTTTTTGTTAGTTTTTTTTACAATTTTCTACATTGTAGAATAATAGTGAATCAAATCAAATGTATTTATAAAGCCCTTCTTATATCAGCTGATATCTCAAAGTGCTGTACAGAAACCCAGACTAAAACCCCAAACAGCAAGCAATGCAGGTGTAGAAGCACGGTGGCTAGGAAAAACTCCCTAGAAAAGGCCAGAACCTAGGAAGAAACCTAGAGAGGAACCAGGCTATGAGGGGTGGCCAGTCCCCTTCTGGCTGTGCCGGGTAGAGATTATAACAGAATATGGCTGTCACGATCATTTAGAGATGGATTGGATTGCACCGTGGTAGGCGTACATTTTACTTTTATTTTAATGACACCGAAAAAACAACAAAATACAAAAACGAACGTAAAGTTACATGCAGTGCAGAAAGCAACTACACACAAACAAGATCCCACAAACTAAAAGGTGGAAAAAAGGCTGCCTAAGTATGATCCCCAATCAGAAACAATGAGACAGCTGCCTCTGATTGGGAACCATACCCGGCCAACAAGGAAATAGAAAAACTAGAATGCCCACCCAAATCACACCCCACCGAACCAAATAGAGAAATAAAAAGGCTCTCTAAGGTCAGGGTGTGACAATGGCCAAGATATTCAAATGTTCATAGATGACCAGCAGGGTCAAATAATAATAATCACAGTGGTTGTCGAGGGTGCAACAGGTCAGCACCTCCGGAGTAAATAGTGAAGATATCAAAACTATGAAATAACACATATGGAATCATGTAGGAACCAAAAAAAAGTGCTAAACAAATCAAAATCTATTTGAGATTTTTCAAACCCATTGCCTTGATGACAGCTTTGCACACCCTTGGCATTCTCTCAACCAGCTTCATGAGGTAGACACTTGGAATGCATTTCAATTAACAGGTGTGCCTTGTTAAAAGTTAATTGGTGAAATGTATATTCTTCTTAATGCGTTCGAGCCAATCAGTTGTGTTTTGACATGGTAGGGGTGGTATACAGAAGATAGCCCTATTTGATAAAAGACCAAGTCCATATTGATAAAAGACCAAGTCCATATTATGGCAAGAACAGCTCAAATAAGCAAAGAGAAATGACAGTCCATCAATACTTTAAGACATGAAGGTCAGTCAATTCGGAAAGATTTCCAGAACTTTGAAAGTTTCTTCAAGTGCAGTCGCAAAAACCATCAAGCACTATGATGAAACTGGCTCTCATGAGGACCACCACAGGAAAGGAAGACCCAGAGTTACCTCTGCTGTAGAGGATAAATTCATTAGAGTTAACTGCGCCTCAGATTGCAGACAAATAAATGCTTCACAGAGTTTAAGTCACACATCTCAACATCAACTGTTCAGAGGAGACTGAGTGAATCAGGCCTTCATGGTCGAATTACTGCAAAGAGACCACTACTAAAGGACACCAATAATAAGAAGAGACTTGCTTGGGCTAGAAACACAAGTCATGGACATTAGACTGGTGGAAATCTGTTCTTTGGTCTGATGAGTCCAAATTTGAGATTTGTGGCGCAGAGTAGGTGAACGGATGATCTCTGCATGTGTGGTTGCACACCTTGAAGCATGGAGGAGGTGGTGTGATGGTGCATTGCTGGTGACACTGTAGGTGATTTATTTAGAATTCAAGGCACACTTAACCAGCATGGCTACCACAGCATTCTGCAGTGATACGCCATCCCATCTGGTTTGCGCTTAGAGGGACTATCATTTGTTTTTCAACAGGAAAATGACCCAAAACACACCTCCAGGCTATGTAGGGGCTAATTGACCAAGAAGGAGAGTGACGGGGTGCTGAATCAGATGACTGGCCTCCACAATCACCCAACCTCAACCCAATTGAGATGGTTCGGTTTGACCGCAGAGTGAAGGAAAAGCTGCCAACAAGTGCTCAGCATAAGTGGGAACTCCTTCAAGAATGTTGGAAAAGCATTCCTCATGAAGCTGGTTGAGAGAATGCCAGGAGTGTGGAAAGCTGTCATCAAGGCAAAAGGCGGCTACTTTAAAAGAATCTAAAATATATTTGGATTTGTTTAATACTTATGATTCCATATGTGTTATTTAATAGTTTTGATGTCTTCACTACTAATTATACAGGTATGTTGTGAATAATGTGGAACCAAGCAAGATTTCAAAGTGACACATCCGCAAAGATATGCATGCACGTAAGGCATATGAAATGTCATGTTGAAGTTTGCCTCAGATCAAATGCCTTAAAAAATACAATGCAGAAACGGTGTGAGCTTTTCTATGTAATGATATTCAGACTCCATTCAGCTCTCCAGAAGGCCCCATATAAAGCTGAGGTAGAAACGCACCAGGGAAGCTACTGACAGTCATCTAATTTCCTTGAACAGGAAGAGCCATCCATTCTAATGTCATCACACTCTGAAAACTCTTCCCCTCGTGTGATAATCAGTGTTTTCCAAATGCAAGGCACTCTTAAAACCAGCCACCATCCTTTTACAGCAGACACAATTATCTCTACAACCAATCTGTCTATGTACAGTGCTTTTCCCAGACCCCTTCTGCTCACAGTAATAGTGCTTAGGGGAACTGACTGAAAATAATTGATATTTCCCAGATCTGGCAAGCAATGGTTGGTTATTGTGTTTATAAAGTATCACTTGGCTTTCATGTTGCATGTCAGACATTCCTCTTCCTGGAGTATTGGTGAGTCACTCCAGATTACTTGTGTGTATGTGAGAAGGCTGTGTCAAGGCCATATTATCCTGTAATGTCCCGTCCCCTCCTCTCTGTCTGTTGGATTATTGACATAGAGTTAATAAAATAAAGGCCACAGATTGGACATTCTCAATACAATTATTCCCAATACAAAATAATTGTATTTTGGGCAGAGAACAGGGACATTACTGTAACTGCACTCACAGTGGGAAAGCAGAGAAATCTGATGGTGTACTCGGTTACAGTACATGACAGAAGGAGTCTACTTGTAGGCTTGTTTTTGAACAGATGGGTGTTCTCTGAAAGTAAAGTCTGCGTCCCTGAACTTCACGTGTAAAAGCCTACTAGTTACACATGGTTTAGTTTAAAACAAAATTGCTGAGTACATACAGTATTATCCGTTCACTCATCTGTAAATACTGAAACCTCTTTGGTAAAATCCTCTACCTAAACTAAATCCCCCAGCTCTAATTTCATGTGCTGGTAGAGTGTTAAAAATGTTGTTTTCACTAGGCGATGGACAGTTGTATAGAAAATCTGAATTTCTGCTGGAGTTGGAGAAAGCTTTTAGTTGTGATTTAAGTGCTGCAGCCGTTAATGCATAAACCACCTATTTGACATCAGAACCAAGTTTAATCTCCTTTTACTTAAAAGTGGTGATTTTAATAACTACCCTTTAAGACCTACTCCTGTTTTACATAATGACTTGGAAATGCTTTCAATGTATTATAAGGGAGGTTTAATGGAGAAAAGAAATAGATAAAAGTGAAGCCTTCAGAGATCCATTTGAAATAAGTGTGGAATTACCTGCCATAAAGCTGCCAAGCATTCTAATCTTAAGAGTCCAAACTAACTTTGAAATAATAACATCTGAGTGAAGCAAAACGAGCCATTGACTGTCCCCAAGGATATTCTTCATCTCTTTCCTGAATCTATCACGACACAGAATAATGTCTATAGATGATCTATTACCACTCCAAAAAGCTATAGTGATAAATGACACAACGGAAAGTGATTTTGAATCTGATCATATTCTCAAATGCCTGTTACGGCCATTGTACTACAGTACCTCTAAACACACTTTCTGCCACATCAAAAACACCCAACATGGTGCATTCATGGAATGCTGCCATTTCTCAGTGGTGTTGAATGTCTAGTGCTCTCATTACAGATTGTACTTGGGGCCTGAGTAGATCTATAGATGAGCCTTGGAATCCTGTTTCCATGCAGCATTACGTTAGAACAATTCATCCTTACCTAAATTACAAAAAATAACAAATTGAATTTAGATTTTGGGACATCTACTACTATTACTGACATGACATGACATGCTCTTAAACATATACTTGAAGTACAATCCAGAAATAAATAAATGGCAGGTTGTGTCAACATGACCGGTTGGAGCGATCAAACAGAATTGTGGTGCACGGAGGCTGCCGTCTAAGAGGTTATTCAAGTGGGTAAAAGTCCCCCTTGATTCCCAGATGTGGGTGTTGCATTAGTCCGGCCCATCACCCAGGCATGAGCAATTACCCAGACATAGCAGAGGGGAAATGATTATCCCCATCATCCAGGCATGAGCAATTACCCAGACATAGCAGAGGGGAAATGATTATCCCCATCACCCAGGCATGAGCAATTACCCAGACATAGCAGAGGGGAAATGATTATCCCCATCACCCAGGCATGAGCAATTACCCAGACATAGCAGAGGGGAAATGATTATCCCCATCACCCAGGCATGAGCAATTACCCAGACATAGCAGAGGGGAAATGATTATCCCCATCACCCAGGCATGAGCAATTACCCAGACATAGCAGAGGGGAAATGATTATCCCCATCACCCAGGCATGAGCAATTACCCAGACATAGCAGAGGGGAAATGATTATCCCCATCATCTCAATAATAAAGGTCGGAGCAGTCCATTCCAGTCAACACACACAGGGAAACACAGACGCAAAACACACACACAACCAATAATCAGTTAACATTCTGACGCTAACAGAGGTATAATAACAAATCCTTAGCCTTAGTCTCTGATATGTATTGCATAGGTAAATAATAGCTTTGGACAATGTCATCTTTCTCAATGCAAGTTTACGTCAATAGACAGAGCGCAGCTCTCCAAATGGGGATGTACTATAGACTAATCTAAATTAGTCAGGCAGCATTGGTGGTCCCTGGGTATAGAAAATGTCAGTATGAGGTATGACACTTTAGGATTATTTGAGCTCCTAAATGGGAGAAAGGCAAGAGATTTGTACAGACATTCCAACACATACAGTATAGGCAAACATATCTTAATCAAAATCTATGTTAACCCAAGCTGCACATTCTGCTAATAATAATAATAATAATAAACTGCAGCCTATATGAATCAAGCAGTGATGGTTTTCAATCTGGGCAAGCGTAATTCATGGCTATAAAACCCCTAAATATTACAGTGATAGTTAAATGTTTCCCAGAAAGGCATTCCTGCATGAAAATTATTATGCCAATTATGATTTCAAAATGCACTAAATGAGTGATAATTACCCCAGTTAGGGCCCTTGCAGTAAACATTTCGAGAGCCCTCCAAATGTACCACAGCAATCAGTGATTAGTAAAACAGGCTATTATTGCCCATTTTTAATCAGTTCTGCTGTGCAAAACACAACCTACAAGACCTAATCTTGTGCACATAACTCTGACTACATTAATGACAATGGTCGATTTGCTTAAAGTTTCTCATGGACTAAGTAGTACATTTGAATCTGTAGTTTAGTCCTGAGGGTAACAGCCTTACAGCCAGATGTGTTCATTTGCAGGCCTAGGCAAATAAAACATTGAGGGAGGTTAAGATACACTGCTGCAAGGGGCAGATGTCCAAATCAAACATCTGTTAACTGGGCCTACCCCAGCGCCACGGCTAGGCTTGGATCCACCAGAGCTAGTTTAAGAAATGGCTCCCTCTGGACAGGCAGGGGATTGAAGACCAGCTGTGCAGTAGTTAGCACAGGCCACAGAGAGTGGCATATAGCACCACCAATACATGCCATTCAGATGGTGATTTAACATGCTATAGCACCCACCCTATGACACTATTCATTAATAACTTCCCATTCCCTGTTATTCCCAAAATCAGATATGCATCAACATTTCTCCCCTTTTTCCTGTGAGGGGAGAGAGAGAGCATGTTCTATTAAGATACGGGGCTTTGCAAAGCAGCACTGTCACCAGCATGCACATCAGCAAAAGTCATTCAAAGCAAACTGAAACTGTTTTAGTTAAAAACATGTGATTCAATAAAGAAAAATAAAGCATTATTCTCCCTCCTGTGTAAGTGCTGTGTAACTCTACGTAGGAGGCAGCTGAGGCAGAGAGGATGACCAGAGACACATTGAGCAGAGCAAACAGCCTCTTGGCTGAACTTATCTAGCCCAGTGTTCTCTACATACAGTGAACAACGTGAAAACAAGACAACAGTAGCAACACAAATGTTGCTGTTGGCTTTATCTGTAATCAACATGCTTACATCCCTTGAAAAAAAGGCAGGGGAGGAAAATCAATGATCCAGGCCAACTTTATTGTCAAAGAGAAGCAATAAATACACTTACCTTCAACCTCGCTTGCTTCTCACGGTCCCAGGGTCTGGTAATTAGAGAAGGGAGGGATGGAAGGAGGGATAGAAGGACAGATGGAGGCTGGAACACAAGGAGGAGAAGATTACAAGATGATGAGTTTCATTGCAGACAGCCTAGGTCTAATGATACTCCTCTGTCACTCAAAACAGTAACTCAAAGATGCCTGTAAGTAAACCCATTGGCCATGGAATGGGATACAGTATCTATATTCAGATCTGCAGTATGTGAGAAAAAAACAGAGGTTGTTGGTCTGTATGGAGGTCTGTTATAATAATGCTTATTTTCAATAAGGTATATAGTACTTGGGTTCATGCATGGATGCTTTACTGTCAATGTATCTTAAGGTGTCTGACATTGATTGCAATACCTCTTAATAAAGTTTGAATGTTCAATGTTTCAAAGTAAATTGAAACGTTGCCATTATGACAATTTTAAACAAAAAACTGTAACGTATAGCTATTTTTTGACATCTCATGTCACAATGTCCAAGTGGTATGCCGAATGAATGCCATAAACAATTAACATGGGATTTGGTTCAGCAGTGGGGCAGATTAAATATTTAGTCTCAGCTACCTTAAGTGTTTCTATAATTCAAATTGCATCAAGATGAATGTATTGTGTCGAGGTTCTATGACAGATCAAAGCATAAGGGCATTGGATAAAAAGCTAAGCATGTTGGAAAGGACGTGTAGGAATGCAAAGATAACCTTGAAATATCACTGTTTGTTTAACATGTTAATGACGTAGTTTGACGTAATAAGAGACAAGAGCAATAGCTCATATCTACCTGGAACACTGATGAGAGGGGATGGAAAGAAACAAAGATTATAAAGACCTGTGAGTAAAAGACATGTAATTGATGCACAAAATAAATTGTAAACTAGTTAGATGGTGTAACCTTTCCCTGGAAGCCTGGACCCTATTTCTCTTTCTGTCTCTCAACTCGGCGTACATTTTTAATGAAAGAGACGGCTCAAGCTTGAACTTTGTTTTTCCTTGTAAAAGATTCATTCTATTGGGGAAGTGTTGATTGAACAGAAGCCCAAATACACTCAGTCTCTCCTCTACTTAAGAGTGCACAGTTGAGCTGAAGCGAACATCAATTTATCACGACATCTCTGGAGCTGCCCGGCGGGCAGGGAGAGATGGGAGCTGGCAATACAGCTGACGGACTGGCAAAGGCCTGCTATTACCCAAGCACAGGCCCCGGACTCCCTTAGGAGTTTCCCCTTGCTTTGCCTTCGCAGGCAGAATGTCCCAGAGGTGACAATGAGGCGCAGGGCAACTGATAGTGACGGTAATTAAAATGGTTGATTAAAGTGACGGAAGGCGGACATCCAGGGAGAAAACAAGGTTCAGGAGAGAGAGGGAGGGAGAGCGGTAGAACAGGAATCATGTTAGATCACTTCTCGAGTTAACAGGAGAGACAGATAAATACCTTTTTCCGCAAGTCACTTCAATTGGGGCAAAATCTCTAGAGGGCTGCCATCACAGAAAACCTAAAACTGTAATTCTGCGGGAATGATGGTTGCCCATTCGATTCAATGCCCACGAGGTAAAGCTGGAAGTAACAATCTAAAATCTGAATATTTGAAGGTGAAGTTTGACTATTGCATTTGACTTTAACAAAACAGTCACTACCAACAGTCTAATAACTCAATTCAAGTTCAAATGTATAGATGAAAATGCAAAAGCAACAAAGAGCACAACTGGATCCAGGGACAATTAGGCTATCGGTAAAGAGATTTCAAAGTCCTGGTGTTCGCTGCTCAGATATCTTGTTTATTACCACTGGCCAAGACTTCCCAAAGAGACATCAGAACCAGATGATAGCTTTACAGCCAAACCTGCAGGGGAAACTAAACAAACTCCTGGAGGTTTTTTTCAACTTAAACCCCTGGCCTCACACATGCACACTGACCTGAGGAAGCCTCACTCTACAAAATCCAGCAAAATCCACTTTTATGCATTAGCCGTCTAGTACCACTCGTCTAATTTGGGCATGCCCAGAGGGGGTAACAACTCAAAGACCTGAACTTCAATTGAAATAGCATCCGCAAACTGAAGCCAAAAACAAACACATCACTTTTAATGAGGGAGACACTCTGGACAGATCATAGAGTTAAGTTAATTTGACATTGTGTTCTTTACGTCCAAATACAAACTGACATTCGTTAAATTCATACAGAGCAGCTAATGTGATAACTCAAAATTAAAATATTTTGTTGATTCTCCTGCTTGTAGTAAATACATTAGATAAAAGGAACTGCCAGTTTCTGTACCCTTGTATAATTCTACAATGACAGTAAGTGCTTTGTGAGATTCCTCTTGGCACACAAAGCATTATGATGCATTTCCATATTTATCTCTCTGTACATATGCCCTAGCATACACAATGGTAGCTCGACAGAAAGACAACAGCATTTAACCATTTGTACATGACAAGGTTTTGACAGATGGAAGGAGAAGTAACAGCAGGATAACTTTTGGATTTGAACCAACAGAACTCAACCCAAGGCAGCATGAGTCATGTTGGATAGTGGGTCACGTTGACACCACTTCCAGTCACATGAATGATGGGATGATGGTTGTTTCGTAAACAACTCAGTTGATTGAAACCTTGTTCCTCTACAAGCTGTGAATGGGAATCCACACATTCCCACCCAAGAATCAGAGCACAAGACTGAGGACAGACAGTCCAATGTGTTATGTGTCCTTTACTTCAAATCTACTGTAGAAAAGCTGAAGATTCAGAAAGTAGCCTCCCAGAATCAAATTATTCATGATCTACTTGCATTATAATCCAATTAATCTAATTAATAACAGTGTTCTCGCTTTTTTCCTTGTGACCAAATATAAGTAATGTGCACGTGTACATGCTAGACAGGCTCCATTGTATTTATAGCTTCTGGATAGGTGTTCCTGACGTGATATAAAGACGTGGCATTTACTGGGGCTAATATTTTTCTATCATTGCTCACAGCACCATGCATATCCACCAGCTGCTGGAGATAATGCACAAATATGATAACAGATCAATTCCCTGCCATTAATTCCCAAGGGACGGACGGCCTGAGCTAGGAAGATGCAATGGACTGAGACACCAACACACATAACATAATTGAGGTAGGAGAGGCAGAGTGAAAACAATGCGAAGAGCATTAAAAAGCCTAATAGTTTCAAAATTGGCCATCATAAATGTCATTATTTCTTTCCTAATGAATGACAATTGGTATTCTGCTCTCGCTGTCTGTGAACCAACACTGACATTTGAGCTATAGGGCTAGGAAGCCTACTTGTAAACCTGGGATAGTGGGCTACATATTGAAAATGCAGACTATTGTCAATTTAAGTCACTTCATGTCAAAGTGGGTGAGAAGCATCCAGCTGCAGATGGTGTGTTTTGAGGGCACCTAGTCTGCTAATGTCAAAGATCACGCACTCTAACACGCTGGGCCAGAGGTATAATATGTCACTAGCTCTGGTCCAGGGCATACCCACTGAATTGGGAATTTAAAAGGCCCTCTATGCTACTAGCTAGCTAGCTCTGGTCCAGGGCAAAGCTAGTAGCTCTGATCAGCAGTAGCTTTGGTCCAGGGCGTAGCCAAATATTTTTTATAACTAAGATAGACCACAGCCTGTCATTTCCAATGGGAATGTTGTGGAAATTCTTACACAGGGACACTCGAAGTCAATCTTAATAGGAATCATTGTTTATTGTCAGTGCGCTGGAGAGGTTTCAACCAACTCAAGGCACTATAGTACCCATGTCAAATCAAATCAAATTGTAATAGTCACATGCACCAAATACTGTGTAGACCTTACAGTGAAATGCTTACTTACAAGCCCCTAACCAACAATGCAGTTTGTTGGGGGTACCGGTACAGAGTCAGTGTGGGGGCACCAGGTTAGTTGAGGTAATATGTACATGTGGGTAGAGTTATTAAAGTGACTATGCATAGATGATAACAACAGATAGCGGCAGTGTAAAAAAAAAAGTGGGGGTAATGTAAAGTATGGGTAGCCATTTGATTAGGTGTTCAGGAATCTTATGGCTTGGGGGTAGAAGCTGTTTAGAAGCCTCTTGGACCTAGACTTGGTGCTCCGGTACCGCTTGCCGTGCGTCTATGACTAGGGTGGCTGGAGTCTGACCATTTTTAGGGCCTTCCTCTGACACTGCCTGGTATAGAGGTCCTGGATTGCAGTAAGCTTGGCCCCAGTGATGTACTGGGCCGTTCGCACTACCCTCTGTAGTGCCTTGCGGTCGGAGGCCGAGCAGTTGCCATACCAGGCAGTGATGCAGAGTTTTTTCCTCTGGTTGCACATTTATTATGCTGATCGAAATTTGGTAAAACGGATTTAAGTTTCCCTGCATTAAAGTCCCCGACTACTAGGAGTGCCGCCTCTGGTTGAGCGTTTTCTTGTTTGCTTATGGCGGAATACAGCTCATTCAAAGTTTTCTTAGTGCCAGCCTCTGACTGTGGTGGTATGTAAACAGCTATGAAAAATGCAGATGAAAACTCTAGATAGATAGTGCGGTCTACAGCTTATCATGAGATGCTCTACCTCAGGCGAGCAATAGCTCGAGACTAACTTAGATATCGTGCACCAGCTGTTATTTACAAAAATACATAGTCCGCCTCCCCTTATCTTACCAGACGCCACTGTTCTATCCTGCTGGTACGGCGTATAACCATGTACAGCATATGTTGATAGTGTCATCGTTCAGCCACGACTCCGTGAGGCATAAGATATTACAGTTGTGAATGCCCCGTTGGTAGATTAAAATAGATGACCTATTTGCAAGATTATTCTCCAAAGATTGCACGTTTGCTAGCAGAATGGAAGGAAGTGGGTGTTTACTTGATCGCCTACGAATTCTCAGAAGGCAGCCTGCCCTTTGGCCCCTTTTTCTCTGCCTCCTCTTCACACAAATCATGGGGATCTGGGCCTGTTCCCGAGAAAGCAGCATATCATTCGTGTTGGGCTCGTCAGACTCCATAAAGGAAAAACAGGATTCTGCCAGTCCGTGGAGAGTAATCGCATTGCTGATGTTCAGAAGTTATTTTCGGTCATATCGATCAGGAGCTCTGCTTGGGCTGTCCCAGCAGTTGTCTTACACAGTTAAAGTCGAAAGTTAACATACACTTAGGTTGTAGTCATTAAAACTCGTTTTTCAACCACTGCACAAATTTCTTGTTAACAAACTATAGTTTTGGCATGTCGGTTAGGACATCTACTTTGTGCATGACGCAAGTAATTTTTCCAACAACTATTTACATACAGATTATTTCACTGTATCACAATTCCAGTGGGTCAGAAGGATACACACACACTAAGTTGACTGTTCTTTAAACAGCTTGGAAAATTCCAGAAAATGATGTCATGGCTTTAGAAGCTTCTGATAGGCTAATGGACATCATTTGAGTCAATTGGAGGTGTACCTGTGGAAGTATTTCAAGGCCTACCTTCAAACTCAGTGCCTCTTTCCTTGACATCATGGGAAAATCAAAAGAAATCAGCCAAGACCTCAGAAAAAAAATTGTGGACCTACACAAGTCTGGTTCATCCTTGGGAACAATTTCCAAATGCCTGAAGGTACCACATTCATCTGTACAAACAATAATACGCAAGTATAAACACCATGGGACCACACAGCCGTCATACCGCTCAGGAAGGAGACACATTCTGTCTCCTAGAGATGAACGTACTTTGTTGCGAGGACCTTGTGAAGATGCTGGAGGAAACAGGTATAAAAGTATCTAAATCCACAGTAAAACAAGTCCTATATCAACATAACCTGAAAGACCGCTCAGCAAGGAAGAAGCCACTGCTCCAAAACCGCCATAAAAAAAACAGACTATGGTTTGAAACTGCACATGGGGACAAAGATTGTACTTTTTGGAGAAATGTCCTCTGGTCTGATGAAACAAAAATAGAACTGTTTGGCCATAATGACCATCGTTATGTTTGGAGCAAAAAGAGGGAGCGTTGCAAGCCAAAGAACACCATCCCAACCGTGAAGCACGGGGGTGGCAGCATCATGTTGTGGGGGTGCTTTGCTGCAGGAGGGACTGGTGCACTTCACAAAATAGATGGCTTCATGAGGCAGGAAAATTATGTGGATATATTGAAGCAACATCTCAAGACATCAGTTAGGAAGTTAAAGCTTGGTCACAAATGGGTCTTCAAAATGGACAATGACCCCAAGCAGACTTCCAAAGTTGTGGCAAAATGGCTTAAGGACAACAAAGTCAAGGTATTGGAGTGGCCATCACAAAGCCCTGACCTCAATCCCATAGAACTTTGTGGGCAGAACTAAAAAAGTGTCTGCGAGCAAGGAGGCCTACAAACCTGACTCAGTTACACCAGCTCTGTCAGGAGCAATGGGCCAAAATTCACCCAACTTATTGTGGGAAGCTTGTGGTAGGCTACCCAAAACGGTTGACCCAAGTTAAACCATTTAAATGCAATGCTATCAAATACTAATTGAGTGTATGTAAACTTCTGACCCACTGGAACTGTGAGGAAAGAATTAAAAGTTTAAATAAATCATTCTCTCTGCTATTATTCTATTATACTATTGTTTCACATTCTTAAAATAAAGTGGTGATCTTAACTGACCTAAAACAGGAAATGTTATAGGATTAAATGTCAGGAATTGTGAAAAACTGAGTTTATGTAAACTTCCGACTGTTGTCCGCACTAGCGCTGGTCCAGGTCGTAGTTAGCTATGCTACCAGTCAAAAGTTTGGACACACCTACTTACTCATTCAATATATTTTCTATATTTTTCTATATGCAAAGAGAGTGCAAAGCTGTCATCAAGGCAAGGGGTGGCTACTTTGAAGAATATCAAATATATAATATATTTTGATTTGATTTGTTTAACATTTGTCTGGTTACTACATGATTCCATATGTGTTATTTCATAGTTTTGATGTCTTCACTATTGTTCTACAATGTAGAAAACAGTACAATTAAAGAAAAAGCCTTAAATGAGTAGGTGTGTCCAAACTTTTGACTGGTACTGTAGCTCTGGTCCACACTTTGTCTGGTCCATGGCATAGCTAATAACTCTGGTGCAGGGCATAGCTAGCAGCTAGTAATCTCTGGTTCACACTAGCGCTGGTCTAGCTCTGGTCCAGGGCGTAGCTAGGAGCTAGCTACCTCTGGTCCGACCTAGCTCTGCTCCAGGAAGTATCAAGTAGCTAGCTAGCTTTTTATGTAATTTCACCACTCGTGTTGTTGGTGGCGGTAATGCTCCATCCTGTCTGGCACCCTTCGGCATCCTGTCTCAGCTCATCCTGTCACAGCGTCTGTGCCCTAAGAAGGTATCTGCTGGATGCAGGTAGGCTTACCATGTCTCACTGCCAAGGGAGGCGATAGACAGAGAGGAAGATGCAACCATCTTTGTGATTGCCTGAGTAGCCACGGAGGTTAGAAGGTGATTTCCTGAATAAAGGTGCAGTGTAGTCACTGACAACTGCAATCATGTGCTCAAGACCAAAGAAGACAAATTTGACTAGAAAATACACTTCGGCTCAATGTCAATTTGCACTTAAATTATAATTCTTTGGGCACAAATTTCACATCCCATATCATGCACGTCTGTTCCCTTCCTTCTCATCCGAAACACCATCACCAACTAACTTACATACCCTCTGTCAGGTGGCATCAGCAGGTATAGGTCTACGCATAGTAGTCTGTTATTATCCCCACTTGTTTCTTACATGTCCATGTTGGCATGCAACTACCTGGAGAACAAAGAAGTCATACAGGTGTGAGAAGAGACTAACAGGTAGGAAACACGTTTCTTGAATCCTTGAATAATAACTCAAAGGCAGGAAAAATATCAACATCAACATTACTGTAATGAGCTACTGGAGGCATGGCTGAGGCAAAGATATATTGCCTAATCGCTGTAATTCACAGAAATGTATAAACTAACAAACAAACAAACATGGTAAATGTGGTTACATGAAATGATAGGAGAATGTGCCCTAGTGGGCTAAACCGGCAAGGCGGCTTGTTAGACAAAAGGGGAAGTGGGGGTCGACTAAGAAGTCACTACAGAGTGATAATTATAACAATTGAAATGCTAATCCTTTACACATGAACGCTCACTCATTCGGGAACAATTACAATCAATATATATATATATTTACGCTCAGTGTGTCGTCTTGATCGCTGGTGAAACGTTTGTGTCTTTCGTAGAATTGTCCATTTCTCTCCCTCTCTGTCTTCGTTAGGGGGATAGTTCAAAGTGACATTCGTTATAGAATGGATGTTTCGGCGGTTGTCGTTCTTCGCGTTCAATGATACCGAATTCCTAGCTGCAGACTAGTAATTAGTATCAAAGACTTGTTCTTATTCTGTCGGCATCGATAGTCTAAGAGTTTAACCACGTGGTATGGTTAAAAGATTCAGCAATGGTCTACAACCTTTGTCCTCCTAATGGAGAAAAACAAGGTCTGCAACCTTTAGCCATCTCGTAATTGAGGTAAGCTTGGTCTCCTGATAATTTCTTAAAGTTGGGTTTTATTCGGAATGGCAGAGTAGGGCTGTCCCAGGATGTCTGACCCTAACTGGGCTCAGGGGCGGTCCTCTGATTTAGTTCAAATCAAAAGGGAATTGTATTTTTCTTCATTAAACAGTCCACAATCATATTACACATTAGGAAAAATGGCCCGCTATAATCAGAGTGCACACATGATGGCCTCATCCTAACAAGTAGCTACAGAATTGTAATGTGATATGTGAAGGCCCCCCTACTTGTAACAGTTTAGCTATTGTAAAGCACCGGCAGACATTTTTCAACTAACATTTACATGGCGATACTTCATTAATTCTCAATTTGGAAGTTACCTTTGTCTTCACAACTCCCATCACTAGTTGCAGGTGGGACGTTGGAATTTAGAAAATGCTCCATTATGAAATGTATACATTTTCTTGCTCCATGAAGTGTATCCAAAACGGTGTCCAATTCTGATCTTCTCTCATTGATCAAGACAGGTTAGTGTTATTCAAAGTGACGCTTGATTTCTGAGTCATGATGTGCAGCACTTTGGGATGGACACTCACCTGTCTTGATCAATGAGAGAAGATCTGAAATAGACAATATGGCGGCATACATATTAGATTGTTGGATTATCTCATGAAGCAAAAATGTATTTAATTTCATAACGTCCAACGTTCCTCCTGCAACTAGCGATGGGAGTTGAGAAGATGCCAGTGACTTCCAAGTTGAGAATTAAGGAAGTATCGCCATGTAAAGGTTAGTTGAAAAACATGCTGCCAATGCATTACATTAGCTAAGATGTAATAGTATGAAAGCATTCACATATCATGTTACAATTCTGTACATCACACAAATAGGCCTACACAATAGTTGCCTACATTATTCGAAAAAGGGGATCAAAAAGGTTTTTTGCTGTCCACACAGGAACACTCTTTTTGGTTCCAGGTAGAACCCTCTGTGGAAAGGTTTCTACATGGAACCCCAAAAGGTTCTTCAAATAGTTATTCTATGCGGACAGCCAAAAAACCTTTTGGATCCCTTTTTTCTAATAATGTAGGCAACTATTGTGTAGGCACCTTTTTTCTAAGTAGCCGTAGGATATATGGCAGGGGTATAGACAACCCTGTTCTTGGAGTGCCACAGGTACTCCTACAATCCTGCAGTAGCCACGCAGAATGTAATGTTTCTGCATTTCTGTGACTGCTTTCATTTGAAAATTATTCAAAACATGTAACTACTGGAATATACAGTAATGCATAGCCTAGAGCAGGGGTATTCAAATCTTACCCAACAAGGACCAGACTACTGCTGGTTTTCTGTTCTACCTGATAATTAATTGCACCCGCCTGGTGCCCCAGGTTTAAATCAGTCCCTAATTAGAGGTGAAGAATGATTTGGTAACCATGGTACAGAATTTCATTTTAGGGGCCTACAGTGCCTAAAAGTTTGAAACTATGTAGGCTACAGGTCTACAGCACAGAGTGTAAGTGAGAGACAAAATAAAAACAATGCAGGCAGACATTAACCACATCTGTGTCAATTTCTTATAGTGTTTCTGTGAATAGTAATGAGACAGATAAGAGATCCCTAGGGGTAGTGTGTAGTAACACGGAAGAGACGCCAATTCCCATCACTGGTGGCTTTGGGTGGCTAAGCTCTTTGTCAAAGGATTGAAGCAGCACATTCCAGAGAGGATAAAGGAGATTGAAAGGTGAAATTAGAAGGTGAAATTGAACACATATCTCATTTTTGGAAGGGTGATCCTTTTACTTAGTGGTAAGGCAAAGAATATATCTAAAAGTGGCTGACACACATCTCCAGAATTCAGTTCAGTTGAAGGCCTACCTGGTTTAAAGGATTGACCAACAATCATTCATATCCCCAGGCAAGACGACTAACAAAAAAACAAGGAGCCCCATCATTGCTCAGACAGATCATTGCTCAACTCTCCTTTTGCTCATCCTACTATCTATCTCTTTTCCCACCCACTTCCCTCACTTATTTTTCCCCAACCCCCTTCCCCCACCTCTAAATGTTTTCTTTTCCCCCGCTTCCCCAAATCATATATGACCAATTATCTTCCAGTATCAGATTGCTGTTGTGCCCAATCAGATCAAGTAACATTTTTGCTAGCATTGAATGGGATTAAGAGTGAAAGAGACTGAAGAGATGCCACTGGTTAATGTGATTGGGAATGAAGGCCTTTGTCTCCAATCGGATTAACAGCAGAAATACAGAGTGGGGATAAATGTCATCCCCTGGGCACCATGCATTGGACCTCCGCTCCTTTGTTGCTCTGCCATTGACATTGACATACACTAAGCCCCATGTTGAGACATGACCAGAAAAAACACTAACAGGATAGGCAGGGTTGAAGGGCATCACAATAAGCATATGGGATGATACATTTAAAGGCTTCTACCGTGCAACAGGACATATATTGACTTGTAATAATCAAAAGGTCATGAATGACTTGATTTATGCTCATTACATTTTTGCTGTCATTAACCAGGTTTCCATCCAACGTTTTTAAGAGACTAATGTACACATTGCATTAAAAAAATGTCACGACAGGCCTGATGGAAACAGCAAATTTGTCAGCAAACTTTCCAAATGTCTAGAAAACAAATACGCTAGATGAGGTGGGATCTTTGTCTATAAATATTAATTATGCAAGAAATGGCGATGGAAATTCCTTTATGCACAAATATTGATATAATAATCATCATATCGAAGTAAACTTGGAGTCACGTGATGATATGTTATGTGGTCCTTTCACTACGACTCATTGGGAAATAATGCAGTTTATTGGGCTACAGATAAGGTATGATGAACTTTACAAGGTGGTGAAAGTGCACGCGGTGATTGATGCTCCTCGCCAATAAATATCGAGATTCTTATTATGGAGACATGATGATCGATGCTTGGCTGCCTTTTGACAAATAATCTCGCTCTTTTGTCCATAATAATCTCATCACCCTAGGCTATTTTACGCACACTGTATGTCAAGCTGTTGGCTAGAGCGCACATGACAAGACCAGAGGGGGCACATGAGCAATATAACGCAACGTTTTTTTTGTTGACAAAACCATCAGTAGAGTTGGAAATGCCATGGAAACCCATTTAACGTTTTTTTTTTTATTCGGTACATGGGAATTTAACCGCAAAAGGTATTTTATGGGTCTCCCGAGTGGCACAGCGGTCTAAGGCACTGCGTCGCAGTGCTAGAGTCGTCACTACAGATCCAGGTTCGATCCCGGGCTGTGTCACGAACGGGAGACCCATGAGGTGATGCACAATTGGCCCAGTGTAGTCGGGGTCATGTTGGCGGGGTCATGTTTCAGAGGACGCATGGCTCTCGACCTTCCCCTCTCCCGAGTCCGTAGGGGAGTTGCAGCGATGGGACAAGACTGTAACTACCAATTGGATATCACAAAATTGGGGTAAAAGTATATATATATATATATATATATATATATATACAGTGCCTTGCGAAAGTATTCGGCCCCGTTGAACTTTGCGACCTTTTGCCACATTTCAGGCTTCAAACATAAAGATATAAAACTGTATTTTTTTGTGAAGAATCAACAACAAGTGGGACACAATCATGAAGTGGAACGACATTTATTGAATATTTCTAACTTTTTTAACAAATCAAAAACTGAAAAATTGGGCGTGCAAAATTATTCAGCCCCCTTAAGTTAATACTTTGTAGCGCCACCTTTTGCTGCGATTACAGCTGTAAGTCGCTTGGGGTATGTCTCTATCAGTTTTGCACATCGAGAGACTGAATTTTTTCCCATTCCTCCTTGCAAAACAGCTCGAGCTCTGAGGTTGGATGGAGAGCATTTGTGAACAGCAGTTTTCAGTTCTTTCCACAGATTCTCGATTGGATTCAGGTCTGGACTTTGACTTGGCCATTCTAACACCTGGATATGTTTATTTTTGAACCATTCCATTGTAGATTTTGCTTTATGTTTTGGATCATTGTCTTGTTGGAAGACAAATCTCCGTCCCAGTCTCAGGTCTTTTGCAGACTCCATCAGGTTTTCTTCCAGAATGGTCCTGTATTTGGCTCCATCCATCTTCCCATCAATTTTAACCATCTTCCCTGTCCCTGCTGAAGAAAAGCAGGCCCAAACCATGATGCTGCCACCACCATGTTTGACAGTGGGAATGGTGTGTTCAGGGTGATGAGCTGTGTTGCTTTTACGCCAAACGTAACGTTTTGCATTGTTGCCAAAAAGTTAAATTTTGGTTTAATCTGACTAGAGCACCTTCTTCCACATGATTGGTATGTCTCCCAGGTGGCTTGTGGCAAACTTTAAACAACACTTTTTATGGATATCTTTAAGAAATGGCTTTCTTCTTGCCACTCTTCCATAAAGGCCAGATTTGTGCAATATACGACTGATTGTTGTCCTATGGACAGAGTCTCCCACCTCAGCTGTAGATCTCTGCAGTTCATCCAGAGTGATCATGGGCCTCTTGGCTGCATCTCTGATCAGTCTTTTCCTTGTATGAGCTGAAAGTTTAGAGGGACGGCCAGGTCTTGGTAGATTTGCAGTGGTCTGATACTCCTTCCATTTCAATATTATCGCTTGCACAGTGCTCCTTGGGATGTTTAAAGCTTGGGAAATATTTTTGTATCCAAATCCGGCTTTAAACTTCTTCACAACAGTATCTCGGACCTGCCTGGTGTGTTCCTTGTTCTTCATGATGCTCTCTGCGCTTTTAACGGACCTCTGAGACTATCACAGTGCAGGTGCATTTATACGGAGACTTGATTACACACAGGTGGATTGTATTTATCATCATTAGTCATTTAGGTCAACATTGGATCATTCAGAGATCCTCACTGAACTTCTGGAGAGAGTTTGCTGCACTGAAAGTAAAGGGGCTGAATAATTTTGCACGCCCAATTTTTCAGTTTTTGATTTGTTAAAAAAGTTTGAAATATCCAATAAATGTCGTTCCACTTCATGATTGTGTCCCACTTGTTGTTGATTCTTCACAAAAAAATACAGTTTTATATCTTTATGTTTGAAGCCTGAAAAGTGGCAAAAGGTCGCAAAGTTCAAGGGGGCCGAATACTTTCACAAGGCACTGTATGTTTAATATACACTGTCATCACGCACAGCCTTTTATTCACAACAGGTCAATTTGACGGAAACCCATCTCTGGCAAAATGCAGATTTTGTTTTTATGCAGATTTTTGAATGTTCGCATGAAAATCTCTCACTAATTGGATGGAAACCTAGCTACAGTAGTGAGTACATCCCCTATAGCATGTCACCATCTTAATTCATGTATTTATAGACACAACCAAATGTATTGCAATTTTACATAACAGCTGTCCTTTCCCTCTGCACTACAAACTGTCCAAGGGTTTAGTCAGATAATGTGTGCTTGTCTTGTTTAATCATATTTACCTGTCTATAAGTGTACCTGGACTCCAGAGCAGATCACAACTTTTAGACTTGATGCAGTGTGAACTCCTCTCGGATCTTCTACAGTACCGCACTTTTCTTTACCTGCAGGGGCAGAGACCAGTACGGACATCAGGCTCCATGTAAATGGAAGAGAAATGCAAAGAGAGTTGATATTCTGCTGAGGGTCTGGGCACCTTCCACCGCACTACGGTGGTGACCTTTATGACCTCTCCTTGAAAATCATTCGTCAGGTCTTCTCTCTGCAGCCCTCACACACACAGCCTGACCTCAGAGTGAACACATGCACACACACACACACACACACACACACAATTACAACTGAGGAGCCATTGGTTCTGTCAGCATCACCACTCTCTCTATTCCTCCTGCTCTTCTTTTCGGAAAGTATCAAGGACTCAAGGAACAGTCAGAGATGACTGGATGAACTCTGTGTGTTTTTGTAGGTCACTTGACTTTCAATGTGGGAGAACACTGACCTGAATACAGTACAGGGTTGCTTTATAAGACAATGTGAACATGTCATTTTGTTATGACTTTAGGAAGTGAGAGTCGTGCTTGTATTCATATCCCACTTCCAGAACTATGTTGTGTAACACTGCTATATAACACTAAATGAATGTCAATGAGGACAGGAATACATCCTGGAGCATGGCTGTTCTAGACAGTACTTTTCCTAAATGCTATTTTAAGTCATTTTCAAATCCTAATTAGAACTTGCTAAATAGATATAGACCTGTGCATTCTCAACATGATACAAGAGCCTGTGTGTGTGTTAGATGGGCACAATTAATGATGCACACAACACACTGAACAACACGATACACGGTGGACATGCTGGGGAAATAAAGGATAGAGAAATTAACACAGGTCTATGGCTTTTTAATTCAACATTAAGCAAAGAGAATCCAATCAACTAAGTATTGCTGTGGTATGAATAAACGTGTATCATTGATGCTAGTTCTCTTGCATCTCTGTCCACAAATATCCAAATGAAGTTTGGAACCAGGGAAAGCTGCAGACAAGTATCACTGATATAATCATCCACACTGGTTTTATTGGATGTTAAAGTGTCACCAACATTTTGCATCATAATGACTTTTCCTTTAAGGAGAAAGTATTGAAGATACACAGTAGAAGGCTGCATGCAGTAGCATGTATAATTCCTGAGCTGTCTTGTGATTAAGGTGGGCGAAGTGTGTGTATGATTCATCGAGAATAATTCAAACCGAGCACATCCAAATCTGGGAGAGCACCTGGCACATACTGCCATGGACCCTTTTTTTTGCATCGGTTTCGGGTTCAAATAACATGCAGCTCCAAGTAAGTGTACTGTTAAGTTCAGCAAGGGTGCATAGGAGTAGGTGTACTGCTTAGTTCAGCAGGGGTTCATAGGAGTAGGTGTCCCGTGAGTGTTAGACAAGAACATTTCTCTGTTTACTTAATTATTTATTTTTGCAGAGACAGATGGTACACATTACAAGGAGGAGCCATGTGACATCCCTAAACAGCACCACTGAGAACCAGATCATTAAAATGTATTTAATCAAATTCGGCATGTTAAAAAACCATCTGGTCACTTCTGGACTCCCACTGTTCCCACAACCTCCACCTCTGGATGGTCTGAGAAGACTAACAGAGGGTCAGAGGGTGTGAAGTGTCTGAAACGTCTAGTAACATAAGTCCACACATTCAGACGTCCACACATTCAGATGTAGTCAATGTAGTTGAAACTTAGTTAAGGTTAAAGCATAGTTCAAGCAATTGCATACAGTGCATTCGGGAAAGAACTCATTTTGTTACATTACAGCCTTATTCTAAAATGGATTCAATTAGAACACAGCCAATACAACGCAGGAGTGGCTTTGGGACAAGTCTCTGAATGTCCTTGAGTGGCCCAGTCAGAGCCTGGACATGAACCATGTCTAACATTTCTGGAGAGACCTGAAAATAACTGTGCAGCAACTCTCCTCATCCAACCTGACAGAGCTTGAGAGGATCTACAGAGAAGAATGAGAGAAACTCTCAAAATACAGGTGTTCCAAGCTTGTAGCGTCATACCCAAGAAGACTCAAGGCTGTAATCGCTGTCAAAGGTGTTTCTACAAAGTCCTGAGTAAAAGATCTGAAAACTTATGTAAATGTTATATTTCAGTTTTTATTTGTTAATAAATTAGCAAAAAAATATCTAAAAACCTGTTTTAGCTTTGTCATTATGGGGAATTGTGTGCAGATTGATGAGGGGGAAAACTATTAATCTATTTAATCCACTTTAGAATAAGACTGCAATGTAACAAAATGTGAAACAATTCAAGGGGTCTGATTACTTTCCCGAATGCACAGTAGATTTGTAGTGTACCATGTAAATAGGTATAAATTGGCTACAAAGAGTTTACATTAAAGCTGTTATAGCACTGTTATTGATGCTGTTATATATTCTCTTATAGCTGTTCCTGAGTTGTATAAGACCATTTGTAAACAAACTCATAAGCCCAGTGTTTCTGACTCATTTCATCAAACAGTCATTCTAGAGTGAGAGCAGGATTCAACATACTTAATCGACCTTTATTGCAAATCTAATGTTTGCACTAAATACACATTTGTAAAGACAAACTGAAAACAGGTTTCAGTTGTAATAACTAGGCCTACTTGTACTGTGTTAGAACTGTACATGTATGGTCTATATCCAAGCTGTATCACAACCGCCCGTGTTTGGGAGTCCCATAGGGCGGCACACAACTGGCCCAGCGTCGTACGTGTTTGGCCGGTGTAGGCCGTCATTGTAAATAAGAATTTGTTCTTAAGTGACTTTCATAGTTAAATAAAGGTTCAATTAAAAAATACTTTGTAAGGACAGGATACAGTATGTTATATAGGGATAGGCCATGCCTATGTGACTACGTTTATTGGGTTTCTTTTATAAACACTAAGCTTTATTTATGAATAACACCGCCTCACAACACAACGTCTACATCAGTCTGTCACACCCAGTAAAATACAATACAATCATTACTGTCCAAGCGTGTAGATTCTGACTCTTCCCATACACTGAATGGTGGGACTGTGCCGCTGTTACACTGTCACTTTGTTTTCACAATCGTTAAAAAAGGTGTACATCCCCAGGGTTTGACACTGAACGAGAGTGAGAAGCCAACTGGGCCCTTTTGAGGAGTTTAGACTGAAAGTGAAGAAGAGGAGAGGGATTTTGTGTTTTTCTGGTTATTCATCATGGGAAAGGTATAGGCTAATATGGCCAGAACAGACCTTCAATCATCCATATTGGAACACATTATATAAACCATACATGCTGATAGACTAAAAGCACACATAGTTCTGGTGGATCTTTATGATTAAAAGGCCCGTATTGTAGCTGTCAGTCACCAGCATACTTGAAGGGGACACTGGCCTCAGTGTAGAAATTAAACAAAAAAGTCAGCAATGACAATAGTAACAGCATCAGAGACTATTATTAGGTTAAAATATATATATATATGAAGTTGAGTTAAATACAAAAAATGGCAATGTCAAATAGATCTACAATTGTCTATTAATTTCCGTTGTATAATCCCCGTCTGCAATTTCAAGGTTGGATCTTTACATAACACTACATGCCCATGAAACGTAACTCTCTGAAAAACTGTTTGGCACATTATTTCGCGCTAAAAATGTGTCTATAGTGAACAGTTCTGTAATGAAACAATGTTAAAGAGACCACCGCGTAGCGTGGACAAGGCAAAGCTCCATCATATTAGGTTTAACTAGTTAGAAACGCATCCGTGTATTGAACGCACGTAGTTTGCTTTCGCTCACAGCGAAATATTACGAAGGCCTATTCTCCGCAATTAGGTTGTCAGATCTTTGAACTGACCGGTGACTGTAGCCTAATGCACATTCATTGACATGTTTCCTATCAAATAAACATTATAAACGTCGAGACAAGTCAAATATTTTAGCTAATCATCTTCATTCGCTTACAATTCTTAAATCAATACATTCAATCAATACAGCTAAAACGTATAACAATATAGCTGCATTATTTCGTCCTCGTTGCATGAAATGAAAATGACAGGAGCACTCACCTTCCGTGTCTGAGACAGTCTTGATAACCCGAATGATCTATGGGTAGTGCAGTTCTGGTGATGCACAATGGTTCTGGAAGTGCCTCTCTAGCATGTTAATGTGACTACAAGTTCCACAATGAGTGTAGCCACATGCGCTTATATGTACCTTCTGAATCTCTAAAACGTCATACATTGGGCGCGTTTGAGCGGATCCCTTTTGTCAAGTCGGTGACCAACCTTTCAAAATGGGTTGCATTATGGATAAAACATTTCCGACTTGCGCTTACTTGTCGACTACATGAACTTTACAAAATTCATGTGATCAAAGTTCATGAAGTTTTGACTGCCTGTTCTTGCAGTTGCTCTTCACCAACGTCATCCTACAGCCATCGCCTGCAATGTGTGAAGCTCTATTGTCAACCAATCACAAGTATGAATAGCTGCAGCCCAATATGGCGACCAGACTATTGGGGAGTGGGTGTGTCGAAAGGAGTGGGTGTATGGAAAGCGATTCAGATAATTGGGCAGATTTGTTGGCACTCAAGATCGTTTTGCTTGGCTGATTGGGCTGCACTACGAGTCGATAGTCAGCCGGCGACCAGTGCTGAGTGTTGCGCCTGCCGACTTGATGTGCTTCCTAATGGGTATCATGGTTGTGTCGCCGGTGGTAGATATTGTGGCGATTTTTTTCTCTCACATGATTTTATTTCAAGTAAGATAGCAGCCTACACAAGAAATAACTCATATTTATAACCGTCTAGGTGTCACATTGATACATATATCCTGGACTAACTGGTGCCCCAGCGCATTGACTCTGTACGGATCCGCCGCTATATAGCCTCCCTACTGTTATTGTACTGCTGCTCTTTAATTACTTGTTTAAAAATATATATTATCTATTTTTTACTTAACACTTATTTTTCTTAAAACTGCATTGTTGTTTAAGGGCTTGTAAGTAAGCATTTCACTGTAAGGTGAAATACCTGTTGTATTCGGGCATGTGACAAATACAATTTGATTTGATTTATATACAGTCTACTACTCAATGGGGAGGGCATGAACGCAACAACACCGGGACACAGTGCCCTTTGCTCTGCATTGACAAGCACTACTGTCCAGCAACCGGAGTGGGAAGTAGCTAGTAGCCAATATCAGGGTGACAGTAGCAGTAAGCACACGCATACAACGCATGAAGCAACAGTACACCCATCATCAATACTTTTAATACAAAATAAACAGTCATCAGTTTTACAACTGAACATTTAAAATGATTTGTGTAAAACTAACAGTGAAATACGACTCAGACTCATCCTCTATCTTAAAAACATCAGTCCAAACTCTCGCAGTACAGTAGCTCAATGTAATAGTTCAAATCAAATCACATTTTATTTGTCACATACACATGGTTAGCAGATGTTAATGCGAGTGTAGCGAAATGCTTGTGCTTCTAGTTCCGACAATGCAGTAATAACGAACAAGTAATCTAACTAACAATTCCAAAAAAACTACTGTCTTATACCCAGTGTAAGGGGATAAAGAATATGTACATAAGGATATATGAATGAGTGATGGTACAGAGCAGCATAGGCAAGATACAGTAGATGATATCGAGTACAGTATAACATATGAGATGAGTATGTAAACAAAGTGGCATAGTTAAAGTGGCTAGTGATACATGTATTACATAAGGATGCAGTCGATGATATAGAGTACAGTATATACGTATGCATATGAGATGAATAATGTAGGGTAAGTAACATTATATAAGGTAGCATTGTTTAAAGTGGCTAGTGATATATTTACATCATTTCCCATCAATTCCCATTATTAAAGTGGCTGGAGTTGAGTCAGTGTCATTGACAGTGTGTTGGCAGCAGCCACTCAATGTTAGTGGTGGCTGTTTAACAGTCTGATGGCCTTGAGATAGAAGCTGTTTTTCAGTCTCTCGGTCCCAGCTTTGATGCACCTGTACTGACCTCGCCTTCTGGATGACAGCGGGGTGAACAGGCAGTGGCTCGGGTGGTTGATGTCCTTGATGATCTTTATGGCCTTCCTGTAGCATCGGGTGGTGTAGGTGTCCTGGAGGGCAGGTAGTTTGCCCCCGGTGATACGATTTGCAGACCTCACTACCCTCTGGAGAGCCTTACGGTTGAGGGCGGTGCAGTTGCCATACCAGGCGGTGATACAGCCCGCCAGGATGCTCTCGATTGTGCATCTGTAGAAGGTTGTGAGTGCTTTTGGTGACAAGCCGAATTTCTTCAGCCTCCTGAGGTTGAAGAGGCGCTGATGTGCCTTCTTCACGCTGCTGTCTGTGTGAGTGGACCAATTCAGTTTGTCTGTGATGTGTATGCCAAGGAACTTAAAACTTGCTACCCTCTCCACTACTGTTCCATCGATGTGGATAGGGGGGTGTTCCCTCTGCTGTTTCCTGAAGTCCACAATCATCTCCTTAGTTTTGTTGACGTTGAGTGTGAGGTTATTTTCCTGACACCACACTCCGAGGGCCCTCACCTCCTCCCTGTAGGCCGTCTCGTCGTTGTTGGTAATCAAGCCTACCACTGTTGTGTCGTCTGCAAACTTGATGATTGAGTTGGAGGCGTGCGTGGCCACGCAGTCGTGGGTGAACAGGGAGTACAGGAGAGGGCTCAGAACGCACCCTTGTGGGGCCCCAGTGTTGAGGATCAGCGGGGAGGAGATGTTGTTGCCTACCCTCACCACCTGGGGGCGGCCCGTCAGGAAGTCCAGTACCCAGTTGCACAGGGCGGGGTCGAGACCCAGGGTCTCGAGCTTGATGACGAGCTTGGAGGGTACTATGGTGTTGAATGCCGAGCTGTAGTCGATGTGTGTGTAGTTGTATGGTAACGGAAGACAAAAACACAGCTCAATCAAAAACATCTAACCTAATAGCAGAGCGCTTTTGACACAACTCCTTTCCACACACCCGCTACTTTCCTTTCACAACACACCCACTTCTTTGCACACACCCACTATGTTCCTTTCAACACACCCACTTCATTGCACACACCCACTACTTTCCTTTCAACACAGCCACTTCTTTGCACACACCCACTACTTTCCTTTCAACACAGCCACTTATTTGCACACCCCCACTTCTTTCCTTTCAACACACCCACTTATTTGCACACACCCACTATTTTCCTTTCAACACACCCACTTTTTTGCACACACCAACTACTTTCCTTTCAACACACCCACTTATTTGCACACACCCACTACTTTCCTTTCAACACACCCACTTCTTTGCACACACCCACTACTTTCCTTTCAACACACCCACTTCTTTGCACACACCCACTACTTTCCTTTCAACACACCCACTTATTTGCACACACCCACTACTTTCTTTTCAACACACCCACTCACCCATACTCCGGTCGGCATACTGGGATGCTGCTACCCCTTCTCACCAACCATTAGGGTGTTTTTGTTTCACCCATGCAAATGTGACCATAGATATGACTGAACACAGGAACCAACATTGCCGCGATTCATGGATTACAGTGAATATATATATACAAATGAATGTGACATTTGAGGCTCTCTTTCACTAATTGATTGTACAATGTACACATAAGATTTCAGTTTGTGGGTGTGTGATATTTGGGTTTGGAGATGTTTATAATTTGACATTATAAAGAAAAACATATAAACAATGGCAACACTGCCATGTTGATCTGTTTGATAATTCAAAAGAGGTTTATTATTGGAAGACGTATTATGACTGATATCGGCTGAAAGTATTTTAATTCACTACCACTGATATCCAATTAACACAGAACATTAACTGGTAAACAGCAAGGTAGATGAGAGATAACCAGGGAAGAGCCAGTCAGTAGAATGTAATATAGAATGTGAACCATCCCTCAAGGCCTATAATTCAACATTACAGCACTACTAATTAAACACTCAGTTAAACTGACAGACCAGGGTGATTTTGGGCTAATCTACATAGGTGAAAGAGAGAGTGTATTAGCAGCTGCAAAGTTTATGAAGCTTTTTATGTGGTTTTTAAATTGGTTGTTAGGAGACTAACCAAAAAACGGTTCATTGTCCATCAAATGCCACTCAGCAGAATACTTTTTGTCATAGAAGTCACCGTTTGGTTGAGTCCACTGTGTGCAGTTGATTGAGAAGAAATGTATCGATTCACTGTTATACAGATGTCAGTGGGAAGATGTCAGGCAGGAATGATCCAACATCTTGGCATGACAGACTGAAATACAGTAGAATTGGTACCCTAGTCAGCAGAGTTTGCTGATTCTCCATCCAAGTGTCAAATATACTGCCTTTAAAAAAACTTCCAATCGAACCACCAGTAGAAGTTGTCTAATAATTATATGAAAATATCTAAACTCTTCAGATGCTCATACATGTGTTAAATGAATTGCCAGAAGTTAACACCAGTTGTCGTGAATTTTAGTTACAGTACATCTGTTATGCAATTATGATTATGGAAGCAGGTTCAAGTAGTGTCACCTTTTTGCCTTTACAAGTCAAGGACCAAACAATGTTTTGCTTAATCCTCTACAATCGTGGGAATGGATAGTGCTACATTTAAATGTTTCTTACAGAAGAAATATGAAATGCATATGCATAACCATGGTAGCAATTGAAAGGGAACAGTTTGGAGATTATAGGAAAATTATTAGACTGAAGGTGAGAAGAACAGGTCACCTGAGACAGGACTGAATCCAAACATGACACTGTTGATTGTATGTGCATTTTACATTTACTGTACTTTCCACCACATTTGTTGATAACAAAAATACTCTGGATATATTCAGTAACATGATAAGAATATTACTGGGAAATGTGGGGTAGATTCAACATAAGAAAAAACTATTAGAAGGGTTTGAGTGAGAGGACTAGCTGGTGTCTCCAAGTGGCCACACACCTCTCCAAAGCGTGCACAGTTCCTAAGTAATTTCAATGCACCTTTATGACTCAAAGCTCTCCTATCTGTGCAGTTGAGGAACTACCGCAAGCACACTTGTAGTTGTTTTGTATGGAACACAAACCTGCATCCTGGCCATCACACAATTACTGTTGTTACCTCAATCCAACATCCATTATAAATCACTATCTGGTTCAGGTGGGCATAATTTGAAAGCTTGTTCTATTGCCAATATGACTAGCTAAGTTATAAAATATGATATTACAGTGTCAGGCTTCACAGTTCAAATTCAGGGAAACACATTTGAAATTTGGTGCGCATAGAAAGGAATCATGAGTACATTCAGGTTTGTGTGCTGTGGCAAATGTTCTTCACACTAGACAAACACAGGCTCATTCTGTTCAGAACAACACAATGCCTTGTAATCTTGTATCTATACATCAAACATAGTGATCAAAAAAGTTGACACTGTATATGACATGAGTTTTATGCTATGAAATTGTGAAGTGCACATTTGGATTCACAGGTGTTTGGCTTGCTTGTATGACATCAAAGTTGTATTCATGATAATCCTCAATGTCTCATCTTTCAAAATACACAGAGTCCTCTTCATTTTCAGCTGTTCCCTCACTCAGACAACAACAAATGTGCAAAAGTTGCCTAAGCGCATAGCCATATCCATGACGTCATACATAGCATGTTACTGTACAGCCACTGCATTCCAATTTAGGTGTTTATGAGTGCAAAAATCTGCCATTTTCAGGTACGAGTGTAAAGGGCTATGGTATATTTATGCACATAATACAGTTTGTCTTTAATGCATCATCTCTATTGTTTAGTCCCCTACATGAATAGCTCATTGTGAATGAGAATGGTTTTCCACTGCAATTGGCATTGTATGTTGTTGACAGTTTGCCAACATAATCGATTATATGTCAAAGCTGAAGCTGTGTAGCCTTTGTCAAGGCCATATTTGTTTGTTGTGGCTTTGTCCTGTGTGTGCTTGTTAGTTTTTACTCCCACACACCGAAGGGGTGTAGGCCTATAACATTGTACAACCAAATACAGTGGGTTGTTTAAGGATATTTTATTTTCAGGTTTGCATAATAATGTATTGTAAAACAGATAGACATATAGACCAATAGATTATAGAACTATTTCCATTAATACATGTCAACATCAACAGTCAACATCATATGGTAATTTATATTTAATTCAACCTGCCTCTAAAACAGCTTTTGCAGATCGGCTACCAAGTTCCATTAAATGGCAATCTGCAGTTGCTATATCCATCTTATAAATGAATGAGTATAGCCTACCCATTGATTCTTGAATAATATAACGTATAGATGCCTCAGGAGCTTAGTTCAACTGCCGTACCCCATCAGAATGCAAAATATTAGCTTGTTTTACTCCTTTGTTCATAAACAATGTAAATGTAAACAAACAATGTAGCCTATATCCTCAAAACATGGTTAAAACTATAATATCGATATCATGGATGATCAGTCCCTATATCCATAGCTCTGCCCATGAGTTTGAGAGTGGGTAAATTTGTTCAGCCCCAGCTGTTTACTAAATCAGTGGCGGGTTGTCACTTTGTTATTGTTCGAAGTGCAGATTGCCCCTTTAAACTGTTGGCTATTGCTGAATAGTGAGCTACTACCCGGCGCTAGGATCCGGAGGAGTGAGCTCTGCATCTCTCAAGCTCCCTCTCCCCCCATCTCTCTCCCCGCATTTTCTCCCAAGCCTGTTTTAAAGTCTCTGCCAGACTTCGATTCACACGCTACTTCCTGGATGGAGGAATGGAAAGCTTCCAGTGCCGCTCCAACTATTCCCTCTCTGTTTTCGCCAGCAGAACCGCTGCAGCTCTCGGATGCATGGACTAGCCTACTGCCACTAGCGTCTTCTGCTCCTATCCCCTCGATTCTTGTTGAATGAACTGAATCAAGCTCGAAAGCTATATCTCTCCTAACTGACATGTTTTTCTTTGGGAGTATCAAGAAGCTGTTTGGAAGGAGGTTTTGAGAAGTAAAGACTGTTTTCTGGATGTTCCAGACAGCACTGAATATAATTCCACTGAACAGTCACTAGCCTACATTTAGCAGCATTTGCGCTGTTTTTACGCAGCAGACATTAATTATTTGATCAGACGGATAACTCAACAGTTGCCCTTTTTGCTCTCGATGTTCATTTTGTCATGCGGAGGCTACTGCAATCGTGTTGCTGGTGGATCTTGTCTCTGATCTTGTCTGCCTTCGTTCTCTTTTGGGCCGACTGTCATCCTGGTAAGTTTTTCGAAGTCGTATCTCAGTTTTCCAGGCTTGGCGATGACTTGAAAAGCCGTGGAGTAGTTCTAGGGAACATTAGTGCAATATGACTAAACTCAGCTCATACACGAGTGGCATATTAAGGACCTGTAATGTTGACGTGTTCAGTCTGTAACATAATGCTGTGCAAATTTGTTCTATGCGCCTTTTTCATAATTAGAATACACATTCAATCAGACACTAACCACGGTCAACTATATTATTTGGGATTATGGAAATGTAGATTTTGACGCGAAATGATTTGCTTTTTCATGGCTATTTTTTCGTGAATCTATTATATCTCCATTAGGCTACAGTCATTCTAAGGTGGTAAAACTCCCTTCCACTTTATCTTCATTAACTCGCGACGCGCATATATCACCAGGAAAGATCATGATAAGAATTAGTGTAACCAATATAGACTATTCTGTTCCAACAACTATCTGAAATGTATATACAATACTCAGAAATAGACTTGATAATTGACAGCGGATCGCCCATTCAACGAAACCGTTATCTCCCAACCGTGTGGCTACAGATCAGACAATACAAATCAACGGCGCTGCAAACATGTAGTTTTATCTTTGTATGAGGCTATCTCACATTCCAAATGAGTTTAACTACAAGGTTATGGATTAACACATAAAGCATATAAAACAATCACCGTTCGCGGGCAAGCAACAGCAGGTAATTGACACCCAACTACCCACATTTGCGGTCCATTTGACCCCGATACAGAATTGTTTTATAACATATTATAGGTTTAGGCTACATCATTGAGTCTTGGCACAATGTTCCTATTCAGACTTGCCTAAAAGAAAACGAGAGAGTAACGATGACTGCCGGAATCAATGTGAATCTTGCTCGGGGAGAGCTTCGTCATTTGGAATGCTAAATAGAAACATTCCTATAAATAATTGTCGATATTTGACTATGCTCGGACTAATAAAGGTCCTTGGAATTTGCGAATGTAGGCTATAACCTACCCGCACGGACGCTTAGATGATTCGCACCGCTGTCCCTATGGTTTCTTTGTAGAATTTGTATTTGGGTGACCTTGACTGAGTGGCACGCGAGTTTCCTCAAGCTTTTTAAATTTGATCTGATGACTGCACGTCCAAGAAATGTATTTGTGCCTGCTTGACAGTCCCTTCAGGGGAAGGCGCTGCTATGGACGCTCCTGGCATCTCCAACACAGATTATTTTGTTTTATCATATGCATATATATAAATCCAATTTGTGAGATGTTTTTTTTTTTGTAGAATGAAATGATCACAACTTTGACTGAGATGAATTATACATTACGTCTTTTTCTGCTATATAGGCTTATTTGCAAGCCAAGAAACTCATTTTAATTCCCATGCAACCTTGATATGTAATTCTATTATTTTACATGGGATCCAATGTCTCTGAAGAGAGACGATGTAATATCTACAGGGAAAGTATGAATAACTTTGTAATGGTAATTTACATGCTGGAAATACATTGTGTGTGTGTCACATTTTATTTCTCTCTCTCTCTAGCTCTGTGTTGGTGATGATTCATTTATCATATTTTCTCTAACTCTAAAATATGAAAATATATATATTACTGTGCTGTGTGCTCCTTGCAAATCCAAAACCAAGTCTAGTCCGTCACCCCTGGTCTCTACCGTTTGGATTTTGTGAAACAAAACTTAGCCTACTTTACTTAAATCCACACTTCATACTTGATTTCTAACTTCTTCTGAAATTCCATCATAAAAGCTGAAGGAAACATGGGGTTGGATCCTTGTTAACCATTCTGATTCCTTTCATTTTGACTCGTCTCCCTTCTCACATTACATCTGATCGCTAATCTAGAGGGAAATCAACCAGAGGGACTGAGATCAGTCAGTCAGAAGTGGGGGTCAAACTGCAAAGAAGAAGGATTAAGGGACAGAGGGAGGGATGGATGTGGTACACACCCCTCCCCCATTTCCCTCGAAATTGTACTAGATAGGGGTTATTTGGCTTGTAACCATAGCAGAACCCTTTTTTGGTGTTATATAGAACCCTTTTTGAAGGTTCAATAAAGAATCATGCTCATAAGGTTCTAAATGGAACCTGTATGGTGCTATAGAGAACCCTTTCCTATGGTTATATTTTTTTTAAAGTTATATTTGGCACCAAAAAAGGATTCCGCTATGTTTACAACCCTCTTTGGGGCTATATAGAAGCTTTTTTATGGTTCTTTGTAGAACCTTTTATGGTGAATGGTTCTATAAATAGTGTTTCTCAATCTGAAAGGTTATTTGTAGATCCTTTTGAAGAACCATACATTTAAACAAAAAAAAAGCCTTAGCCTTGTTATATTGTTAAAATTCCATAGGTGTTATTATTGTGTTAATTGACAAGTTGAATGAAGTGAGCTACTGCTGGAACAGCTGGGGGTCCCTAAGGAGAAAATTGAGAACCACTGACTGATTGAGTCAACTGTTTTCAATTGACACAAGGCCATACATGAGTCTTTCACATGACACCATTACTGGCCATAGTCATATACTGAACAAAAATATAAACACAACATGAAAAGGGTTGGTCCCATGTTTCACGAGCTGAAATAAAAGATAACAGACATTTTCCATATGCACAAAAAGCTTATTTAGCTCAAATTGTGTGCCAAAATTTGCTTATCCCTGTTAGTGAACATTTTATCATTTGCCAAGATAATCCTTCCACCTGACAGGTGTGGCATATCAAGAAGCTGATTAAACAGCACGATTGTTACACAGGTACACCTTGTGCTGGGTACTATAAAAGGCCACTCTAAAATGTGCAGTTTTATCACTCAACACAATGGTACAATTGGCATGTTGACTGCACAAATTTCCACCAGAGCTGTTGCCAGATAACTGAATGTTCATTTTTCTACCATAAGCCACCTCCAACGTTGTTTTAGAGAATTTGGCAGTATATCCAACCACGTGTAACCACGCCAGCCGAAGACCTCCACATCCGGCTTCTTCACCTGTGGGATCGTCTGAGACCAGCCACCCGGACAGCTGATGAAACTGAGTAGTTTTTCTGTCTGTAATGAAGCCCTTTTGTGGGGAGAAACTCATTCTGATTGGCTGGGCCAGGCTCCCCAGTGAGTGGGCCTGGCTCCTAAGTTGGCGGGCCCAGGCCCACCCATAGCTGCGACCCTGCCCAGTCATGTGAAATCCATAGATTAAGGCCTCATGAATTTATTTAAATTGACTGATTTCCTTATAGGAACTGTAACTAAGTTCAAATTTGTTGAAATTGTTGTGTTTATATTTTTGTTCAGTATATATAACACGCAATGCATGAGATCAACTGGAATGACACGGTTGCACAAAAGAGCTGTGAGCAAAGCATTCCTCAAAATATTCAAAGAGCCACCACCTCCACTACATTTTAAAATGTCTGTAAAAGAGCAAAGAATCCTTTTGTGAACTGTAAATAAGCATTGAAGACCTCAAAGGGTTCTTTGAGTCATTATGGTTCACATAGAACCATCACTCTTCCCAAAGAATCCTTCAGGAATTCTATTTTTTTTTGTGTGTAGCTCAGCAGTAGTGACAGAATTCAGAACAGGAGGAGGATGGAGTTGCATTAGAGGAGTGATGAATGCTTGAGGAACAGGACGTTGTCACAGAAGGGCAAATACACGCCCCAATGACTGGGACTGTCTCTCTCTCTCTTTCGCTCTCTGCTGGTGTGCAGTGTGTCGGACATCAAGGTGTCAGCCTGCTGTATGCGACATTAGGGGTTGGGTGGGACGGGTAGCGAAAAGCTGAGTTTTATCGCTTATGTATGTGTTGCTGCAAGCCGTTGTTTGACAAAAGTGATCGTTTTTAGTTATGACTAAAGTGATAGTAAGAAGAGAATGCCAGTTCAAGGATAAAATGTTATATTTCATCACCAATATTTTCTGTTTTGTATAGTTTAACTATTTTATTGGACTGTAATAGTTTATTACAAACTGTGAACTTTAACCCTTGAGCATTAAACATGCTTTAACTGTTCACAATGCTCACACTCACATCTCCTTCAATGTCATGTCAATAGGTGGCAGGTAGCCTAGTGCTTAAGAGCGTTGGGCCAGTAACTGAAAGGTTGCTGGTTTGAATCCCGGAGCCAACTAGGTGAATTATTTGATGTGACCTTGAGCAAGGAACATAACCCCAATTGCTCCTGTAAATCGCTCTGGGTAAGTGTGTCTGCTAAATTACTAAAATGTAAAATGACTTCTGTAATCTCGGTTAACCTTGAGCTAAGGTCTTGCATAATTGGATAGCTGCTTGATTAGGTTCTGGGTCCATACATGTTAAGAGAAGAGATGCTAGAACGAGGAGCGGAACCGAAATGAAGAGCTTCCCCCTTTCTCTTAGCAAGGTATGGGCAAGTCTATGGACCAAATGTCCCCCCCCCCCTTCCGAAATTCTAAAACCTGATTTGTCTGTAATAACCGCTGCTCATTGTCCTGCTCATCCCATTCAGCCCTGACAGATTCTTCAGTTAATGTGCAGAATCCGTCCGCGAGGGATGACGTCTTCCACCAATACAGCCGAAGACTGTAGACGGAGACGGACAACATAGCAACTCTATTATTCTTGTCAATATTCTGTGAAAGAGGCTGCTGCACTCTTCAGTTTCCCGTAAGGGCCAGTTTGCTGACTGTGCAGTGGGGCCGCACAAACATCTGTTTGGGATATAAAAAGTGCTGAATATCACTGCGGGGCGTCTCCTGCCATAGGGCACCGGCTCCAGCCTCCAGTCCCCAGCTTGGGTGTTAGTGTACTACTGAGTCTAGCCACAGCCAGGCAGCCAGGCTAGTAATGAAAGACAGAACACATTGCCCTGTCACTCACTTCTCCACCATTCAGCCCAAGGATACTAAAAGGAAAGACGGAGGGAGAGAAAGAGATCAGTTTGGCCTTCGATCAGTCCCCTTGTCTGTGAAATAAATGTATGGAGTTCACAGAACAAGCTGAACAGAACAGGCATTGTAATCTTATGAGAAGCTCTTGAGCCAGCACATCTTTTCATTTTCCTCCCCTTTTTTATTTATTTATCTTCCCTTCATTGTCGTCTGGGGAGAGTGCAATTGTTGGAATCTGATAGAATGAAATAATGTGTTTATTATCCATTCTGAGCCGGGAGCGCCTTCAATTTCAAGTCGCAGTGTGCGATAGTAGGCTAAAGGTTGACATTTAGGGAGGATTGGATATGCTTTTGGCCTCAGTAACAACATTATCATTATCATTATCATCATCATCATCTCTCCCAGCACTGGCTATTATCTGCCTCTCGCACAGGCCGGAGCAGCTCTAATGTCCGCCAGGTCACTTTATCAGTCACTGTGCCTGTCATCGTCACCAAGCTCCCCCTAATAGATTGATTAAAAGATATGGGGGGAGGCAGACAGTTAACTGCGTGGGATGCTGTCATGTTGCAGTTGCTTAGTGATTTTCTGCAGGGTTCTTGATGAAAGTGTGGTTTGTGGAGAGAGATGCTGAACTATATGACCACACACTACAATGTGTTGTGTATTGTAGTTATCTGAATTAGTTTTCTGTTAGTCATGCTGTTCAATTACAGCATTAGGGCAAGTAATAATGCTGATAATACTATTAATTAATATTTTCACAATAATAGTAAAGTAATGATACTTTGAATAAAACATAAGAAGAAGATTGAAAATCTGTGTTTAGAGTTTTCATCAGCATTTCTGCTCAGTTAGGCATTTCCATTTTTTTTCTGTCGCTCGTCAGTTTTTCGCCTCATACTCTGAAACCCAGAAAGCTACTGGGAAACACAGTCTGTGCTGGGAAGATTCCGGGCTGCCTTCCCTATTTCTTGCCATAGCGCTTGGGCTTAATGGCCTGCTGAATATAAAAGCTGCTTCAGTCAACAGTGGGCTTCGGCGTCGCCTTTTCTATTGTTCCAGCTCATTGTTTTAATCAAGTCTTCACTGGATTATTTTCAATGGGAAGTGGTGGGAGTTTCCCATCATTATTTTCAATGGGAAGTGGTGGGAGTTTCCCATCATTATTTTCAATGGGAAGTGGTGGGAGTTTCCCATCATTATTTTCAATGGGAAGTGGTGGGAGTTTCCCATCATTATTTTCAATGGGAAGTGGTGGGAGTTTCCCATCATTATTTTCAATGGGAAGTGGTGGGAGTTTCCCATCATTATTTTCAAGTTTAAGGATTATTTACCGGTCTGCCCTTTGCTGCTTTAAAACTGCTCTTTCTGCTTTCCCTCTTTCTCCTTCTGCTTCCCTCTCTCTTTTAGTGGGTTGGTCTGATTGGTTCCGGTGCGCTCCGGTTCAATTAATGTGTTTCCTGCCCATCTCTTTCAATCTGTGAGAAGCACATCTCACGCTGTTAGATGCAGGGTGTCCATTATCCCTCATCATGGATTGAAGTAGACACTTTTTCAATCACATGTCTTGCTAACTAAGGCTTCATTTGATGTGCACACTGTAAAAAAACACCTACAAATCTAGTTGTTTCAATAATTATTATTAAGTAACTGGTTCAACAACCATTTGTTTGTTTACTAAACTTTTTGGTCAAAGTGTTACCTGAACCTAACATTTTTAGTTGTCCCAAATTTAGCTCCAACATGAGAAAATGTACGCAACAATTCAGTCAATTTAAAATGATGTTTGCTCACACGTATGTACAAATTTATTAAAATGTACATTTATTTAACTAGGCAAGTCAGTTAAGAACAAATTCTTATTTTCAATGACGGCCTAGGAACAGTGGGTTAACTGCCTGTTCAGGGGCAGAACGACAGATTTGTACCTTGTTAGCTCGGGGGTTTGAACTTGCAACCTTCCGGTTACTAGTTCAACACTCTAACCACTAGGCTACCCTGCCGCCCTAGAAATTATTATTTTGGTTTAAAAAAAGTCTGTGGAACTATACTGACCAAAAATTAAAACTCAGCAATTTCAACAATTTTACTGAGTTACAGTTCATATAATGAAATCAGTCAATTGAAATACATTCATTAGGCACTAATCTATGGATTTCAGATGGCTGGGCAGGGGCACAGCCATGGGTGGGCCTGGGAGTTCATAGGCCCGCCAATTTAGGAGCCAGGCCCACTCAATGAGGAGCCTGGCTCAGCCAATCAGGATGAGTTTTTCCCCACAAAAGGGCTTTATTACAGACATGATTAGTCTTCAGTTTCATCAGCTGTCCGTGTGGCTGATCTTAGACAATCCCTCAGGTGAACAAGCCAAATTTTGAGTTCCTGGGCTGGCGTGGTTACTCATGGTTGTGAGGCCGGTTGGATGTACTGCCAAATTCTCTAAAACAATGTTGGAGGGGGCTTATGGTAGAGAAATTAACATTCAATTATCTGGCAACAGCTCTGTTGGACATTCTTACAGTCAGCATGCCAATTGCACGCTCCCTCAACTTGACACATTTGTGGCATTGTGACAACTGCACACTGCACAACTGTGGCCTTTTGTGTGGCCTTTTGTTGTCCCTAGCACAAGGTGCACCTGTGTAATGATCATGCTGTTTAATCAGCTTCTTGATATGCCAAACCTGTCAAGTGGATTGATTATCTTGGCAAAGGAAAAATGCTCACTAACAGGGATTTAAACACATTTGTGCTCGTATTTTGATAGAAATGAACTTTTTTGTGCTTATGGAACATTTCTGTTTAAGCTCATAAAACATGGGACCAACACTTTATATGTTGCTTTTATGTTTTTGTTCAGTATAGTTACACACACAGTGCTTTTAACATACAATGTTTTCATCTTACATATTTGACACACATTGACATACTGTACATGCTTAGGTTGTGCATGTTCATTTACACAGTAATTACTTTTCAACATGTGAGATTTGAACTCGCAACCTCTTGCTTCATGGCATTTCAATATTCCTGCTATGCCACCATTTCTGTGTCAATTATCATTTAATCTGACTATTCAATGATTTTGATTGACTTATTTAAGCAATTTTAGGTTTAGTTGTCTAATTTTACTCTGTTTTTAATGTTACTTCTTAATCACTATGGTAAATAAAATAGTTTTTCTTGGGTTTACTATTAACAGACCTTAGATTTACTTTGAAGTGCAAAGTGTGACACAGCCATGGTGGTGTAGCAGGAAGATTGGAATGCTGTGAACCAAGAGGTTGTGAGTTCACAATCCCAGGTGAGAACATGTTGAATACTATTTACTGTATAGTAAACATGCACATTTTAGTCATGTATGGGTCTAAAGCACTGCATCTCAGTGTAAGCGGCATCAATACAGATCCTGGTTTGATCCTGGGCTGTATCACAACCGGCTGTGATTGGGAGTACCATAGAGCGGTGCGCAATTGGCACAGCGTCGTCCAGGTTAGGGGAGGGTTTGACCGGGGTAGGCTGTCATTGTAAAATTATTATTATTTTTTAACTGACTTGCCTAGTTAAATATAAAAAATGTCAATGTGTGTCAACTATGTAAGTTAAAAGCACTGTGTGTTTGTGTAACTTGTTCCACAGACTCTTTCTAGATAGATGCCATAAATTATTTCTAGTTGAATGAACATGGAGACAAATTGAGCAAACACATGTTTTCTCACGTTGGAGCTAAGTTTGGGCCAGCTAAAAATTTTACGTTCAGGCAACACTTTGACCGAAAAGTTGAGCAAACAAATTAAAAGGCTGTGGAACCAGTTAATTAATAATACTTGGTTGAAACAATGTTTTTTAAAATTGTATTTTTACAGTGCATGGAATATACTGCCTGTAATGCTTTAATAGAATTGCCATGTACTGTTTCCAATGGATTTCAATACATGGATTAGTAACAATGGTCAAAATATTTTCCTCACAGTGGTTGATGGAGACAAAGGCCAATGCATACATTATGGAAAGTTAATTGCAAGAGTTAATTCCGCACATGTCAAGTAACGCTTTAAGACCTTGCTGTACATAATGATCTTTAATTCCATTACACTATCCCTGTGTACCAGAGAGGCAGATTAGAGGTTTATAAAAAGCAAGTCATGGCTTTTCCAATGTCCTTTAGTAGCAGCTGAATGTTGGGCTGCAATAGAGTTGACGGCAACCTGCAAAGTAACCTCTCTCTCAGCGGTACTATCACAGACAGTCCCTCAGGTGGAACAGCAGGGATGGGATAGAGACAGGAGGCCAGAGGGCGTAACATGAACGGGATAAAGACCAGAGGATGTACCACTGACAGGCCATACACTCCTCCTCCCATTCTCCCAAACCCTTCCACTACTTTCCACAGGCCTGGGATCTAAATGAAAAGGACAGCCCATTTCACCAGTGATGCCTGCTGTGAGAGGGAGAGAGGAGGGGGAGGTGGTAAGACAGAGAGAGGGGTAAACTCTCACCCCCTCTGTGGCAGTAATGCTGCCTGCCTGCCAGACTGCCAGACCCCGGAGCATGAGGAGCAGTGTGGTGCCAGGGGAGGATTTCATCTCAGTGGATTAGTCAGTGTTAAAACACCCAGGACTGACAGGCTGTCGGGTGAGGAGGCAGACAAGACTAACTGACAGGCTGTCGGGTGAGGAGGCAGACAAGACTAACTGACAGGCTGTTGGGTGAGGAGGCAGACAAGACTAACTGACAGGCTGTCGGGTGAGGAGGCAGACAAGACTAACTGACACAGGAGCCAAACAAACACCAGCAGGAGGGGGAAGGAAAATAAAGTGAGCCCGTCACACACTCAAATGAGCAGTCTGTCCTTAGATGGTGAAGGCTAGTTATTTGTTTATTCTCACATATTTCGTTGTTGTTGCTGGATAGATGAAAAGTGGGGTTTTATCACAAAAAAATGGAATGGATATATTTTCTGTCTTTACGGTTGCTATGACAAATCCACACACGTTACAGTTCTTATGTTCTCTATCAAGCCATTTGCTTGAGTGCAGACAATCCATTGAAACATTGATTTGTGTCTTCAAATATCTAATAGACTTTTCAGCCTTTTTGAACACTGAAAGTCACCCTTCACTCCGTTCCTCTTAACTTTTTTTGTGATCAAGAGTAGTTTGACATTGAAAGTGTTAAACGATTAAACTTTCTCCGACTTTTCGAAATGATTTATTTTGTAAATGCTTTACATGTGGCTAGTAGACTTACACTACCTTATAACATAACATAATACAACATCATATAACATATAACGTAATATAACATAACATCATATAACATAGCATAATATAACAACATAATGGAACATTACATAATATCACACTGTTTTAGTCCTCTGAAAACTATCGCCCATTGGAATTCTCAGGCTCAACCTTGTTCTCCCTCTCTTTTGTTTTCTCTCTGGTCACAATTAGCATGGCTCTGTAGCCATGTAGGAGACATAACAGATTAAAGCAGCTCAAGCCAGTGCCCATGAAGGTAAATGCCATTTTGTTCTGTGAGGTTGTCTACTGATCCTCCTTGGCCGCTCCTCTAGCAACCATGGAATGATAAGTACAGACGCCAAAAGGACACACACACAAACACACAGGTCTGAGGGCTCAATGAAATGTGGTATAAGCAATGGGATACATTAATGCATTAAACAAGTTAATAATTAAGATTCAGCATGAGCCTCAATGGCAGCATCAATATGCAAACTGCTGAGGACACTTAAGGATATCAGTTTGTATTATGATAATCTCTCTGGGATTCTAATGACTAAATGAATACCTTTTTTGTTTGGCTACCATACAGTGTGACTCATTATAGCACATTTGAGCTGGACCACTAGAGGGGGTGTTTTATATTGGAGAGGTTTTGTTTTACTTGTTTAACTTTTATTTTAGAAGGAGTTTGAGGGTGGAGTCAGTCTGAAGTTGTTTATACGAAGCTCAGTCAGTTTCCCAATGTGCTTACTCTGGATTATCACTGGCATTATTTCACAGTGTTTGTTTGGTCACTCAATCAGACCCTGGTGGGAGAGTGCTAAAATTCATCCATCACTGTTCCCCTTTCGCAGTCCCTCTCACTTCCTGGCATGCCTGCCTGCCTCTCTTAAAAACATTTTTCTTTTCACCCCCTTCATCGATTCTGGACACTTTTATTCCCTTGCACCGGCAATTCCAAAACAAAGGCTCTCACTACAATCTTCCAGCCACTCATGATTTGTACCCCCATCAAATATTTACAAAGAGAGTACAAACCTGCTGTGAGTGAGGCTAGACTCTTTTGGGAAAGCTTTAGCAACTTAACTTTAGCCTTTCTCCATTACTCACTGTGTGTCTGCGGTGCCAGGCCGTAATGCAGTTAAAACAGCTAATACTTAGCTTTTGCCTTAATAGAGTAGAATACATTTCAAGTTGCAAGTTTTATTGTCAAGTACAGTGAAATGCTTCTCTTGCAAGCACTTTCCCAACAATACAGTAATCAATATCAGTAGTAAAGTAGAACAAAAACACACAAGAAATAGAAATAAGTAGAACACAAGAAAGTAAGCTACACTACCGGTCAAAAGTTTTAGAACACCTACTCATTCAAGTGCTTTCTTTATTTGGACTATTTTCTACATTGTAGAATAATAGTGAAGACATCAAAACTATGATGTAACACATATGGAATCATGTAGTAACCAAAAAAGTGTTAAACAAATCAAAATGTATTTAATATTTGAGATTCTTCAAATAGTCACCCTTTGCACACTCTTAGCACTCTCTCAACCAGCTTCACCTGGAATGATTTTCCAATAGTCTTGAAGGAGTTCCCACATATGCTGAGCACTTGTTGGCTGCTTTTCCTTCACTCTATGGTCCGACTCATCCCAAACCATCTCAATTTGGTTGAGGTCCGGGGATTGTGGAGGCCAGGTCATCTGATGAGTCCAAATTGATGAGTCATCTGTTGAGTCCAAACTCCATCACTCTCCTTCTTGGTAAAATCGCCTTTACACAGCCTGGAGGTGTGTTGGGTCATTGTCCTGTTGAAAAACAAATGATAGTCCCACTAAGCCCGATGGTGTCGCTGCAGAATGCTGTGGTAGCCATGCTGGTTAAGTGTGCCTTGAATTCGAAATAAATTACAGACAGTGTCTCCAGCAAAGCACCCCCACACCATAACACTTCCTCCTCCATGCTTTACGTTGGGAAATACACATGCAGAGATAATCTGTTCACACACACCGCGTCTCACAAAGACACGGCGGTTGGAACCAAAAATCTCCAATTTGGACTCATCAGAGGTGTGCCTGTTACTTGAACTCTGTGAAGCATTGATTTGGGCTGCAATTTCTGAGGCTGGTAACTCTAATGAACTTATCCTCTGCAGCAGAGGTAACTCTCGGTCTTACAGCCAGTTTCATTTTCGCACTTGATGGTTTTTGCGACTGCACTTGAAGAATCTTTCAAAGTTCTTGAAATTTTCCATATTGACTGACCTTCATGTCTTAAAGTAATGATGGACTGTTCTTGCCATAATATGGACTTGATCTTTACCAAATAGGGCTATCTTCTGTATACCACCTACCTTGTCACAACACAACTGATTGGCTCAAGCTCTTTAAGAAGGAAAGAAATTCCACAAATGAACTTTTAAGAAGGCACACCTGTTAATTGAAATGCATCCCAGGTGACTAACTCATGTAGCTGGTTGAGAGAATGCCAAGAAGGTGCAAAGCTGTCATCAAGGCAAAGGGTGGCTACTTGAAGAATCTGAAATATTAAATATATTTTGATTTGTTTAATACTTTTTTGGTTACTACAAGATTCCATATGTGTTATTTCATAGTTTTGAATTCTTCACTATTATTCTACAATGTAGAAAATAGTACAAATAAAGAGAGAGCCTTCAATGAGTAGGTGTTCTAAAACCTTTGACCGGCAGTGTATATACAGGGCCAGTTCCAGAGTCAGGGCCAAAACCATATTTACAATGTGAAATAGAATAGACTAGAGGCTACTGGTGAACTTGAATAATGTTTTCATAATATTTCACTCCTACTGCTATTGCGGACCAAATCAGAATAATTGTTTCCTTTTGTTGCCCCACTTTATTCTCATAGGTGTTGCATTTCAGTATGCACATAGGGCTGGATAAACTGTAATGTGGCCTATTACCGGAGAATATAGTCACAGAGATGTGGCATGCCATGTTCACAGTCCTAATGCATTAATGTAGCACTGGGGTGACTGAGAGGCCTGGGCTGGGCTGGTTACAGCCTTGATACCCACTCCAAAAAAACAATATAGAGGAAATAAAAAAGAGAATATCACCACATGCCAAGAAGTGTTGTGTCACACAGTCAGCGGTGGGCCTGAGAGTCGAGAACAGTACATAGCCCTCCTCATTAAATTCTCGCAGTGGCGTTGGTTTTTACACTTTAATGCTTGGGAGACGTTGGCTTCCTCCTCTGAGAAATGGGGACACGGGTTGTGGCGTCGGCTGCACAACCTAATTTGTCTTACTTCTGGGGAGGCTGTTTAAACTACAATGCCCTCTCTCGTTGCCCATCTCCCCCCCTCTCCCTTTCTTTCTCTCTCTGGCCACTCTCATTTATGCACTCAAGTAATGCATGCAGAGTACCACCAGTTACCCAATGCTGAATCTGCAGTGAAAAAGTGTGATGGTCAATGTTACACCACAGTCGTTTGTCATGGCTATAGTGAAAGTCAGCCAGATTAATCCATCACAGATCATTATAGCGGGGCGGCAGGGTAGCCTAGTGGTTAGAGCAGTGGACTAGCAACCGGAAGGTTGCTAGTCCAAACCTCTGAGCTGACAAGGTACAAAATCTGTCATTCTACCCCTGAACAGGCAGTTAACCCACTAGGCTGTCATTGAAAATAAGAATTTGTTCTTAACTGACTTGCCTAGTTAAATAAAGGTATAAAAAATAGCACAAACGGCCCCAACTACCCATTGTGAGTACTGGATGTACAGAACCTCTCACATCAAGAGAAACACTGCTGGATGGGTCTCTGGGGTGTGTCATGACACATCATTCACAACATCCCTCTCTGTCGATCAAAGTATGAGAGGACCGTTCCCAGAGACCACTTCAGCCTTTAAAGTATGCATCACCTTAAAGGTGAAATATGCAGAAATTGCTCTGCCAATTCCTGGTTGCTTAAATTTGAATAGTTTGCCTAATTTGAGTTTGTGACAAAACAAGTTGTCATTGTACCATCTAAACCGCTGTGAAATATATTTTTCATTACCAAAATCTTTCATTTTCAGCTATTTGAAGCTGGCGTACAAAACCCGAAAGTAAAAGACGTAAAAACTAAACTTAAGAATGGGAAGCATATAAATAGTGCACATAGAACAGACCTACCACTTCTTAAAATTTCTTTCAATGAGAATGACAGATCAATAACTAACATTTCTATGCGAATTTAGTCGAGTCGCCCAAAAAGTTACATTTTGCAGCTTTAAGCGATCGATGCGCCTCATGTCTTTCATTAATAATCTCATACAATTCATTAGCTGGAATTCCCCTCAGAAGTGGGATTTGAGAGTCAGAGGAGGGTTCTGCTTGTTAAAGTCCTATTCTTAAGATCACGCTTGGGAATGAGAGGGAGAGAATGAAAAAGTGAGGGGAAGGAGTGGAGAGAGAAATGCTTTACTTCCTCCTCAGAGCAGCAGAGCAGCACAAGGAGAGGTAGTGTTTAATGGGAACCCCATGGATTCTTTTGACATGCCACCTTTGGGTAATAAATGTGTTTGTTTTTTCAATAGAAACTTCCACTTCCCTTTCCTTGCGCCAAGCTTTAATTATCTGGCAATTTGAATACGGTGGCCTTTTCCTCTTACACGGCAGCGTTTCTGTGAAGTCATTCACCCCCACCATCAACACCTGGTGTAGTCCACCACTATCATCAGCATTCCTGTGCTGACACAGTGGAATTTCATATTACTGAAAAATGTAGATAAAAAAATTTACACTACCGTTCAAAAGTTTGGGGGTCACTTAGAAATGTCCATTAAAATAACATCAAATTGATCAGAAATACAGTGTAGACATTGTTAATGTTGTTAATGGCTATTGTAGCTGGAAACGGCTGATTCTTTTATGGAATATCTACATAGGCGTACATAGGCCCATTATCAGAAACCATCACTCCTGTGTTCCAATGGCATGTTGTGTTAGCTAATCCAAGTTTATTATTTTAAAAGGCTAATTGATCATTAGAAAACCCTTTTGCAATTATGTCAGCAAAAAAAACTGTTCTGATTAAAGAAGCAATAAAACAGCGTAAACTGGTTCTAATGAGAATAGAAAGAGGAGTGGGAGGCCCCGGTGCACAACTGAGTAAAAGGACAAGTAAATTAGAGTGTCTAGTTTGAGAAACAGACGCCTTACAAGTCTTCAACTGGCAGCTTCATTAAATAGGACCCGCAAAACACCAGTCTCAGCGTCAACAGTGAAGGCAACTCCGGTATGCTGGCCTTCTAGGCAGAGTTCCTCTGTCCAGTGTCTGTGTTCCTTTCCCCATCTTTATTTTTTATTTTTTATTTGCCAGTCTGAGAAGTAGTTTTCGTTGCACTCCTTCGTTGCACTGCTCTTTCTATTCTGGTTAGAGACAGTTTACCCTGTTCTGTGAAGGGAGTAGTACACAGCGTTGTACGATATCTTCAGTTTCTTGCCAATTTCTCGCATGGAATAGACTGACGAGTTTCATAAGAAAGACTTTCTGGCCGTTTTGAGCCTGTAATCGAACCCACAAATGCTGATGCTCCAGATACTTAACTAGTCTAAAGAAAGTCAGTTTTATTGCTTCTTTAATCAGACCAACAGTTTTCAGCTGTGCTAACATAATTTGAAAAATGGTTTTCTAATGATCAATTATCCTTTTAAAATGATACACTTGGAATAGCTAACACAACGTGCCATTGGAACACAGGAGTCATGGTTGCTGATAATGGGCATCTGTACGCCTATGTAGATATTCCATTAAAAAACGGCAGTTTTTAGCTACAAAAGTCATTTACAACATTAACAATGTCTACACTGTATTTCTGATCAATTTGATGTTATTTTAATGGAAAAAAATGTGCTTTTCTTTCAAAAACAAGGACATTTGTTTTTACTGGTAACATTTGAACTTGTTATCAGTATAAAAGACACCTGTCCACAACCTCAAACAGTCACACTCCAAACTCCACTATGGCCAAGACCAAAGAGCTGTCATAGGACACCAGAAACAAAATTGTAGACCTGCACCAGGCTGGGAAGACTGAATCTGCAATAGGTAAGCAGCTTGGTTTGAAGAAATCAACTGTGGGAGCAATTATTAGGAAATGGAAGACATACAAGACCCCTGATATTCTCCCTCGATCTGGGGCTCCACGCAAGATCTCACCCCGTGGGGTCAAAAGGATCACAAGAACGGTGAGCAAAAATCCCAGAACCACACGGGGGGACCTAGTGAATGACCTGCAGAGAGCTGGGACCAAAGTAACAAAGCTTACCATCAGTAACACACTATGCCGCCAGGGACTCAAATCCTGCAGTGCCAGACGTGTCCCCCTGTTTAAGCCAGTACATGTCCAGGCCCGTCTGAAGTTTGCTAGAGAGCATTTGGATGATCCAGAAGAAGATTGGGAGAATGTCATATGGTCAGATGAAACCAAAATAGAACCAAAACTCAACTCGTTGTGTTTGGAGGACAAAGAATGCTGAGTTGCATCCAAAGAACACCATACCTACTGTGAAGCATGGGGGTGGAAACATCATGCTTTGGGGCTGTTTTTCTGCAAAGGGACCAGTATGACTGATCCGTGTAAAGGAAAGAATGAATGGGGCCATGTATCGTGAGATTTTGAGTAAAAACCTCCTTCCATCAGCAAGGGCATTGAAGATGAAACGTGGCTGGGTCTTTCAGCATGACAATGATCCCAAACACACCGCCCGGGCAACGAAGGAGTGGCTTCGTAAGAAGCATTTCAAGGTCCTGGAGTGGCCTAGCCAGTCTCCAGATCTCAACCCCATAGAAAATCTTTGGAGGGAGTTGAAAGTCCGTGTTGCCCAGCAACAGCCCCAAAACATCACTGCTCTAGAGGAGATCTGCATGGAGGAATGGGCCAAAATACCAGCAACAGTGTGTGAAAACCTTGTGAAGACTTACAGAAAACGTTTGACCTCTGTCATTGCCAACAAAGGGTATATAACAAAGTATTGAGATAAACTTTTTTTATTGACCAAATACTTATTTTCCACCATAATTTGCAAATAAATTCATAAAAAATCCTACGATGTGATTTTCTGGATTTTTTTTCTCATTTTGTCTGTCATAGTTGAAGTGTACCTATGATGAAAATTACAGGCCTCTCTCATCTTTTTAAGTGGGAGAACTTGCACAACTGGTGGCTGACTAAATTGTTTTTTGCCCCACTGTATATGTATGTATGTGTGTATATATATATATATATATATGTTTTGCAATTATGTGCTACAATATGTTTAATTTGCTAGAGGTGAGAGGTATCAGTACTACCCTCTAACTTGTAGTTAGAGTAGTAGAAGTAGGGTGTTAAAATGACAACCGCCTTTGGACTCAAAACCCCTCAGCTCAGCAGCTTGTTGGGACACTGTCACAGGAGATTAGCCACAAGAAGAGAGGTATGGATGGGTGGAGAAGAAAATATAGAAAAATGAATGTACCTGACTCGGAGGAAAAACTATGCTGGCTTTCTGCTCAACTAGAGGCCGAAGCTCACCGGCGGCATGTTTTATTATTTCAATCGGTCCTCACTCCCTAGTGTGGATATTAAAAACAATCAGTGTTGCAAAGAGTGGAGATTAAGCCCAAACACTGGCTGGGTGTTTTCAGATAAAAATCAATTCTAAGGTAGATCCTCTTTTTCATTTCTTCTTAACTTGACAAGAGATTGCCTCTCTGGTTGGCCTGGCCTGATGACAGTTCACTCCAGATGGATGGACACGGAGATGAAGAAGGAGATGTGTGTTCTTATCTGTTGCTTCTACTGCTTCTGTCATCCCGTCTCTCTTGACCCCTTGTGTTCTGGACTCACTGAGTGGTGGGTGCTGTATCTTGTGGTGTCACTCCTCTGGTCTCATTTAAGTCTTTTGCTGTCTGATATTTCTATGTCCAATAGAGCATTGCATGTTATGTCCTCTGAAGAAGACAAAATGTACTCTCAAAATATAATGTGTTTACTGTAATCATATTTTTGCTCAATGTCACCCTGATGTGCTTTATATTAATATCTATCTATTGCACCATCTACAGTGTATCTCGTTCATCGTGATCACAGAGCGAGTGTGACACTCTGCCCTCTCTGATTGGCTCCGCTGCTTAACTGGAGGTGTTTGGCTCCTCAGTCCAGATGTTAAACAGATGGGCCTCACTAACATTACCCCTGGGGCTCACAGGTTTCCGCTCATGCTCTCTTTCCTTCTATCCCTCCTGGTCACTTACAGTTGAAGTCGGAAGTTTACATACACATTAGCCAAATACATTTAAACTCAGTTTTTCACAATTCCTGACATTTAATCCTAGTAAAAATTCCCTGTCATAGGTCAGGTAGAATCACCACTTTACTTTAAGAATGTGAAATGTCAGAATAATAGTAGAGAGAATTACTTATTTCAGCTTTTATTTATTTCATCACATTCCCAGTGGGTCAAAAGTTTACAAACACTCAATTCGTATTTGGTAGCATTGCCTTGAAATGGTTTAACTTGGATCAAACGTTTCGGGTAGGTTTCCACAAGCTTCCCACAATAAGTTCTGGGATTCTTCCAATGGCATTGAGGAGTACACCATATCAGTCACTGGCTTTATCAATAAGTGCATCAAGGACGTCGTCCCCACAGTGACTGTACATACATACCCCAACCAGAAGCCATGGACTACAGGCAACATTCACACTGAGCTAAAGGGTAGAGCTGCTGCTTTCAAGGTGCGGGACTCTAACCCGGAAGCTTATAAGAAATCCTGCTATGATCCTGTTTATCATATATGCATAGTCACTTTAACTATACATTCATGTACATACTACCTCAATTGGCCTGACCAACCAGTGCCACCGCACATTGGCTAACTCGGCTATCTGCACTGTGTCCCTCCACCCACCACCCGCCAACCCCTTTTTTACGCTACTGCTACTCTCTGTTTATCATATATGCAGTCACTTTAACCATATCTACATATACACACTACCTCAATCAGCCCGGATAACCCGTGCCTGTATGTATGTCCTCATGATGCCATCTATTTTGTGAAATGCACCAGTCCCTCCTGAAGCAAAGCACCCCCACAACATGATGATGCCACCCCCGTGCTTCACGGTTGGGATGGTGTTCTTCGGCTTGCAAGCCTCCACCTTTTTCCTCCAAACATAACAATGGTCATTATGGCCAAACAGTTCTATTTTTGTTTCATCAGACCAGAGGACATTTCTCCAAAATGTACGATCTTTGTCCCCATGTGCAGTTGCAAACCGTAGTCTGCTTTTTTATGGCGGTTTTGGAGCAGTGGTTTCTTCCTTGCTGAGCGGCCTTTCAGGTTATGTCGATATAGGACTGATTTTACTGTGGATATAGATACTTTTGTACCTGTTTCCCCCAGCATCTTCACAAGGTCCTTTGCTGTTGTTCTGGGATTGATTTGGACTTTTCACACCAAAGTACGTTCATCTCTAGGAGACCGACTTGTGGAGGTCTACAATTCTTTTCAGAGGTTTTGGCTGATTTCTTTTGACTTTCCCATGATGTCTAGCGAAGAGGCATTGAGTTTAAAGGTAGGCCTTGAAATAAATCCACAGGTACACCTCCAATTGATTCAAAGGATGTCTATTAGCCTATCAGAATCTTCTAAAGCAATGACATCATTTTCTGGAATTTTCCAAGCTGTTTAAATGCACAGTCAACTTAGTGTATGTAAACTTCTGACCCACTGGAATTGTGATACAGTGAATTATAAGTGAAATAATCTGTTGTTGTAAAAATGACTTGTGTCATGCACAAAGTAGATGTCCTAACTGACTTGCCAAAATTGTAGTTTGTTAACAAGAAATTTGTGGAGTGGTTGAAAAACGAGTTTTAATAACTCCAACCTAAGTGACTTCAACTGTAGCGCTCTCTCTCTCGCTCTCTCCTTCTCTCTCTCATTTGCATTCTCATTCTCTCTCAGTTTCTCTCGCTTGCTCTCTCTCCCCATTTTCTTTATTTTTCCTGTCTCTCACTCTTCTTTATTTTTCTTTCTCTTCCTCACTCCCTCTTTCTCTTTCTTTATTCCTCCCTCTCACCCCCTCAGATTTGATCTGTAATATGGCAAGAGTGAGAACGGACTGAGGAGTGAGAGTAGAGATTTCCAGGCAGGATTTGGCCAGGCTCGGTCCCATTCCTCAACGGTAGACAAGCGCCTGTGTTCAACCTGAAACCCCTCTGGATTTACGCTGGGGCTGCAGCCATCTTTCTTCCGTTAATCACCCCGGGGCTGTGCGCTATCTCGCCCGTCCTAGGGCCGATGGATGACCCGCGGGGGAAATCGAATGGAACGCAGCCAAACCTGACGCTCCAGAACACTTTCTAGGTGCCACACAGAGACGCATTCTGCAGAGACTCAGGAAGTTTAGTGATCTCAATGGAGTTTGTAGAATTAGACCTACTTTGATATGCAAAAATCATGGTCGGCATCCTTGAGCGAACCTTTTTCTTTTGCATCCATAAAATGCTTCGTCCAAAATATCCGTCATTTTAGATTATTTGTACAGCAGACACTTTCATTCATGTGAAGCAGATGTATTCCTGTGATGTTACCAGAGCTGGGCCTTGAACCTCTAAATACTGAGAGGGCACCTAATTAAAAAAGAATAATGAATAATTTTATAGAAAGACAATGACTTACAATGACTTACTTAATTCAAAATAATAATGAAATATCTCATTAGTGTAGTTAGATAAACCCCTGAAACATTCCTCCAAACTCTCTACATGCATCCCTATCTCCCTCTTTTTCTCTCATCACTTTTACTTTCTTCCTGTCTACCAACCTCTCACTCAATGAATCTATCCTCTGCTCCTCCCTTTCTCTCTCACTCTCTCTGCTCCTCCCTTTCTCTCTCACTCTCTCTGCTCCTCCCTTTCTCTCTCACTCTCTCTGCTCCTCCCTTTCTCTCTCACTCTCTCTGCTCCTCCCTTTCTCTCTCACTCTCTCTGCTCCTCCCTTTCTTTCTGTCTCTCTCTCGCTCTCTCTCTATTTCTCTTATTTCTGCTCCTCTCTCTCTCTCTCTCTCTCTCTCTCTCTCTCTCTCTCTCTCTCTGTCTCTTTCTCTCTTGCTGTCTCTTTTTTCTGTTCTACTTTCTACCCTGTGTCTTTCAGGGCCTTTGGTGCTCGGCCAATGAAAAGGCTCTCAGGCGGTGTCACTCTGAGGATCTCCACAGTGACAGAATGTTGACAGGCGTTGGGCGAACGATCCAACAGGAAAATCAAATTACCATTAAGCAGGACCCGGGCCCCAGCCTCCACATGACTGCAGGGCCTATTACCTCAAATTAACGGAGACACTCAGAGACAGATCCCTCGCTTTCTGCCTTTCTCTGGTCACGAACACAAAGTCCTTGCCTCAAACGCTTTTCACACTTTGCCCAACTAACTTCTGATAGTTATAGATATGTGAATCCAAGCCTTCATCAGGCTGTAAGTCACTCATATGATCTGTGTTTATTTTGCTGTGTGACTGGGTTTTTGAGTTGCAGATACATTGTACCAGAATGCTTGGGGAAGAATGTGTTTACCATTATAGTGTTATGTTGAGTTGTAGGTGGATAAAGATGTAAGGTGATTGACAGAACTTCAGAATAAGTGCAGTGCCGTGAAAAAGTATTTGCATCCTTTCAGATTTTCAAAATGTTTGCATATTTTTTGCAAGTGAATGTTATCAGATCTTCAACCAAACCCTGATATTAGATAAAGGGAATACCAAAACAAATGTATACTTAAAAAAATATATTTTTATTAACCAAGTTATGCAACATCCAATTCCCCTGTGTAAAAAAAGTAATTGCTTCCTTACACTCAACAACTGGTTGTGCCACTTGTAGCTGCAATGACTGTAACCAAATGCTTCCTCTAGTTGTTAATCAGTCTCCCACGTCGCTGTGGAGGAATTTTGGCCCAGTTCTGCATGCAGTCCTGCCACAAAGTCAATTGGGATTAGGTCTGGACTTTGACTAGGCCATTCCAAGACTTCAAATTTGTTGCTTTTCAACACTTTTTTTATGTAGACTTGATTGTGTGTTTTGGATCCGTGTCTTGCTGTATGACCAAGCTACTCTTCAGCTTCAGCTCACAGATGGATGGCCTGACATTCTCCTGTAGAATTCTCTGATGCAGAACAGAATTCATGGTTCCTTTTTATTAAGACAAGTAGTACAGGTTGTAGTACAGGTTCTGGTATGAGGTTCGTACTATGGAACGCAGTGTTTGGTTTTAGCCAGACATAATGGGACCCATCTCGTCCAAAAAGTTGACTTAAGTTTGCCAAAAACACCTGGATGATCATCAAGACGCCTGGAAGAATGTTCTATGGACAGATGAGTGAAAAGTATAACTTTTTGGATGACATGGGTCCCATTATGCCTGTCAAGTTGACTGGGAACATGGACCCAAAGAGGAAAACGACAGTACAGGGACAAAGTGGAGTTGCATTTCAACGGCTCAGACATGAGACATATGTGGCAGGGACTCCAGACAATCATGGATTATAAAGTGGAAGACAGCCACATCAGATACACCGACACCTAGTTCCCGGATGAGCGGCCGACGCGGGTCAAGAAAAACAGCATTGAGCGGCCGACGCGGGTCCCCAGCGCTTACAAGGACTGTGTGCTCTCATTCTCCGTCGCCGACGTGAGTAAGTAATTTAAGCATGTTAACCGTTGCAAGGCTGCCGGCCCAGATGCTATCCCAAGCCGCGTTTTTAGAGCATGTGCAGACCAGCTGGCTGGAGTGTTTACTAACGTGTTCAATCTGGACTGGACCCAAGAATACAAAGGTAACTCACCTATCGCCCTGTAGCACTCACTTCTGACATCATGAAGTGCTTTGAGAGGCTAGTTAAGTACCATAACACCTTCGCTTGACTCGATATCAAAGACCCACTACAATTCGCATATCGTCCCAACAGATCCATGGACGACACAATCGGCAATCGACTTTTCCTAGAGTGACCCCAACATGAGAAAAGTGAAACATCGCCTTTGTTCATATTTCCATGAAAGCTGTACATCACCTGGGTACAAAGATTGTCTCAGGGTCATTTTTGACCAGGCAGTCATAAAATAATTTACACACCACAAAACCACACACACACAATGAGATTATGTGTGCTACTGATTGAACTCAGACAAAACTAAAACTTTCTTGTGCATGTGCAGCATCTCCCCTCCACACATGACCCGTTCACAGACAAAATAAACACAAACACAAAAATACATTTTTGTCAAAGATAAGCAAAATTTCATGGTCCTTGTCACCATATGATAACCAGGGCAGGATGGCAACACAAAATGTCATAACATGTAGTTGCCCATGACCAGGACATCGCCTCAACATTCTACATGTTCATCACACCAGCCATCGAAAAAATCATCCTGGAGATGACACATTTGGAGGGTTTCCGTAAATGTGGAGACAACTGGAAAAGGATGGATGAGATTGACCTGTGTACCTACAAAGGGCTGCTAATCTTAGCGGGTGTGTATAGGTCCCGAGGCAAGGCTACATGTAGTCTCTGGGATGCAGAGAGTGAAAGGGCGATTTTCCGTGCCACGATACCACTGAAAGTCTTTGACACTTTCTCAAGAATGCTACGATTTGATAACCGTGAGTCAAGACCTGCAAGGCGTGTGAGACACAAACTGGCAGCCATAAGCGAGGTCTGAGAGAAGTGGGTGGAGTGTCTGACATACCTATACAACCCTGGGCCTGAAGTAACAGTGGATGAGCACTTTAGTAAAGAAAGCAATTATGACAGGTGTGTTGTATCCACTGATTAAATGCATTCTTTCTGCATTGTGAAGAGGGAAAACCTAGATATTCACAAAGTTTGTGATGAATGACAGGTTGTTTCTTCATGCAAAATAGATTTGGGGTTTAAAATTCAATTAAGCCGCTTTATCTTATGGGTTTTATGGGTCATTTTTGACCCTTAGGACAAGGGGAGTATACAGAATGTTAAGCTTCTTATGGCTGCAGGGGCACTATTGAGTAGCTTGGATGAAAGGTGCCCAGAGTAAACGGCCTGCTCCTCAATCTCAGTTGCTAATATATGCATGTTATTATTAGTATTGGATAGAAAACACTCTGACGTTTCTAAAACTGTTTGAATGATGTCTGTGAGTATAACAGAACTCATGGCAGGCTAAAACCTGAGAAGACATCCAAACAGGAAGTGAGAAATCTGAGGTTGGTATATTTTCAACCCATTCCCTATTGAAATCCCTTTTGGATATGAATGAACATTCACTTCCTAGGGCTTCCACTAGATGTCAACCGTCTATAGACATTTGAATGAGGCTTCTACTGTGTTGTGGGACTGAATAAGAGGGGAATGAGTCAGACTACTGGCAGTCAGCCATTTCCCGATCACACGCATACCACATGATATCTTCCTGCGTTCCGTTCCTCCTCAAGACACAAAGGAATTCTCCGGTTGGAACTTTATTGGAGATTTATGATAAAAGCATCCTAAAGATTGATAATGTACTTAGTTTAAAATGTTTCTTCGACCTGTAATATAATTTTTTGAAGTTTTTGTCCGAAGATATGGTCGACCAGCACCAGTGTTTGGATAGGTGTACCAAACGCGCTAACAAAAGTAGCTAATTGGACATAAATAACGGACATTATTGAACAAGTCAAGCATTTATTGTGGACCTGGGATTCATGGGAGTGCATTCTGATGAAGATCATCAAAGGTAAGGGAATATTTATCATGTCATGTCATTTCTGGTTTCTGTTGACTCTAACACGGTGGCTAATTTGGCTATTGTTCTGAGCGCAATTTGCAAATAAATTCATTAAAAATTCTACAATGTGATTTTCTGGATTTTTTCTCATTTTGTCTGTCATAGTTGAAGTGTACCTATGATGAAAATTACAGGCCTCTCTCATCTTTTTAAGTGGGAAAACTTGCACAATTGGTGGCTGACTAAATTACTTTTTTTTGCCCCACTGTATCTATAATTCCATGTGTATAACTTGTATTATCATCTACATCTAGTATTTCTGTTGAATCGATGTGGCTATGCAAAATCACTGAATGTTTTTGGAACTAGTGAACGTAACGCGCCAATGTAAACTCGGATTTTTTTTATATAAATATGAACTTTATCAAACAAAACATACATGTATTATGTAACATGAAGTCCTATGAGTGTCATCTGACGAAGATCATCAACGTTTAGTGATTAATTTAATCTCTATTTGTGCTTTTTGTGACTCCTATCTTTGGCTGGAAAAAAAATTCTGTGGCTTGGTGGTGACCTAACATAATCGTTTGTGGTGCTTTCGCTGAAAATAATATTTGAAATCGGACACTGTGGTGGGATTAACAATAAGATTACCTTTAAAACGGTATAAGATACATGTATGTTTGAGGAATTTTAATGATGAGATTTCTGTTGTTTTGAATTTGGCGCCCTGCACTTTCACTGGCTGTTGTCATATCATCCCGTTAACGGGATTGCAGCCCAAAGCGGTTTCAGACTATACAAGGGTTAAACACGGGCACCCCCAAGTGGTGCGTGCTCAGCTCCCTCCCTCCTGTACTCCCTGTTCACCCATGACTGCGTGGCCATGCACGTCTCAAACTCAATCATCAAGTTTGCCAACGACAACAGTGGTAGGCCTGTTTACCAATTACAATGAGACAGCCAGGAAAATAACCTCTCCCTCAACGTCACCAAATCGAAGGAGCTGATCGTGGGCTACAGGAGACAGCAGAGAGAGCACACCCCCCACCCACATCGACAGGGCCGCAGTGGAGAGGGTCAAAAGCTTTAAGTTCCTCGGCGTGTACTTCACTGACAACCTAAAATAGTCCTTTCATACAGACAATGTGGTGAAGAAGGCGCAACAGTGCCTCTTCAAACTCAGGAGGCAAAACAAATGTGGCTTGGCCCCTTAGACCCTCGTGAACTTCTACAGATGCAGCATTGGGAGCATCCTGTCGGGCTGTATCAATGCCTGGAATGGCAATCGCACTGTCCGGAACTGCAGGGCTCTGCATCACCAGGGGGCACACTGCCTGCCCTTCAGGACATCTACAGCACCTGGTGTCACATGAATGCCTAGAAGATCATCAAGGCCCTCAACCACCTGAGCCATGGCCTGTTCACCCCACTACCATCTAGAAGGTGGAAACTGTACGGGTGCATCAAAGCTGGGAAAAAAGCTTCTATCTCCTGGCCATCAGACTGTTAAACAGTCACCACGAGCCTTAGTCACTGTTCTAGCCGGCTACCACCGTTCTAGCTGGCTACCACCAAGTGACACTGGTCACTTTAATAATGTTTGCATACTGTTTTACCCACTTTATATGTATATACTGTATTGTAGATAAGGCTCATCGTATATAACAATTGCTGTACACACTTTCTATTCATATACTGTCTATACTGGCTTGACACATCATTATACAGTGCATCCTTGACTTTTTCCACATTTTGTTACCCTACAGCCTTATTCTAAAATGGATTAAATAATTTTTTCCCCTCATCACAATACACAATACACACAATACCCCATAATGACAAAGCAAAAACATTTATTTTAATTTTTTTATAAATGTGCAAAAAATTCTAAAAAGCAGTTTTCGCTTTGTCATTATGGGGAATTGTGTGTAGATGAAATAAATGTTTTTCCTCTTCAATCTATTTTTGACCATAACCTAAAACACAAGGCCAAATAAGTTTCTTAGTGGCCTAGTTACAGTTTTGGAAATGGCTTTCTAGCAATGAATAACAACCAACTTGACAGAGGTTGAATAATATATATCTTTTTTTAAGTGCAAATATTGTACAATCCAGGTGTGCAAAGCTCTTAGAGACTTACCCAGAAAAGGTGAATCTAACATGTATTGACTCGGGGGGGGGTGAATACTTACGTAATTGAGATAATTCTGTATTGAAAATTAAATACATTCGCAAACATTTCCAAAAACATGTTTTTAATTTGTCATTATGGGGTATTGTGTGTAGATGGCTGAGAGAAAAAATATGTTTCATCCATCAGGCTGTATTGTGGAATAAGTTGAGGGGTATGAATACTTTCTGAAGGCACTGTACAGGGAGTACCATTACCAGATCAATATGCAGAGTATTTGAGGTAGATATGTACATGAAGGCAGGTTAAAGTGACTAGGCATCAGGTTAGTGATAATTAGAGTAAAATAAAGAACAGAGTAGCAGCAGCAAATGTTTTGTGTAAAAGTGTTTGTGTGTGTCATTTGTGTATGTATGTGTGTTTGTGTCGGTATGCGTGTTTGTGCGTATGTAGTGCATGTGAATGTGTGTGGGAGTGCCAATGTAGTGTGTGTGTGTGTGTGTACACTGTATATGGTGTGTGTATATACATAGTCTTTTGAGTGTACGTAGGGTCAGTGCAAGATAGAATCAGTGCAGATACAGTGCCTTGCAATGTATTCATCCCCCTTGGCGTTTTTCCTATTTTGTTGCATTACAACCTGTAATTTAAATAGATTTTTATTTGGATTTCACGTAATGGACATACATAAAATAGTCCAAATTGGTGAAGTGAAATGAAACTAATTACTTGTTTCAAAAAATAAATTAAAAACGGAAAAGTGGTGCAATAAAAAAGTGTTCACCCCCTTTGCGATGAAGACCCTAAATAAGATCTGGTGCAACAAATTACCTTCAGAAGTCACATAATTAGTTAGATTGCACACAGGTGGACTTTATTTAATTTTAACATGATCTGTCACATGATCTGTGTATATATACACCTGTACTGAAAAGCCCCAGAGTCTGCAACACCACTAAGCAAGGGGCACCATGAAGACCAATGAGCTCTCTAAACAGGTCAGAGACAAAGTTGTGGAGAAGTACAGATCAGGGTTGGGTTCTAAAAAAATATCAGAAACTTTGAACATCCCACGTAGCGCCATTTAAATCCATTATTTAAAAAATTGAAAGAATATGGCACCACAACGAACCTGCCAAGAGAGGGCCGCCCACCAAAACGCACAGACCAGGCAAGGAGGGCATTAATCAGAGAGGCAACAAAGAGACCAAAGATAACCCTGAAGGCGCTGCAAAGCTCCACAGCGGAGATTGGAGTATCTGTCCATAGGACCACCTTAAGCCGTACACGTACATTTACGGAAGAGTGGCCAGAAAAAAGCCATTGCTTAAAGAAAAAAATAAGCAAACACATTTGGTGTTTGCCAAAAAGCATGTGGGAAACTCCCCAAACATAGAGAAGAAGGTACTCTGGTCAGATGAGACTAAAATTGAGCTTTTTGGCCATCAAGGAAAACGCTATGTCTGGCGCAAACCCACACCTCGCATCACCCCTAGAACACCATCTCCACAGTGAAGCATGGTGGTGGCAGCATCATGCTGTGGGGATGTTTTTCATGGTCAGGGACTGGGAAACTGGTCAGAATTGAAGGACTGATGGATGGCGCTAAATACAAGGAAATTCTTGAGGGAAACCTGTTTCAGTCTTCCAGAGATTTGAGACTGGGACGGAGGTTCACCTTCCAGTAGGACAATGACCATAAGCATACTGCTAAAGCAACACTTGAGTGGTTTAACAAACGTTTAAATGTCTTGGAATGGCCTAGTCAAAGCCCAGACCTCAATCCAATTGAGAATCTGTGGAATGACTTAAAGATTGCTGTACACCATCAGAACCCATCCAATTTGAAGGAGCTGGAGCAGTGTTGCCTTGAAGAATGGACCAAAATCCCATTGGCTAGATGTACCAAACTTATAGAGACTTGCAGCTGTAATTGCTGCAAAAGATTGCTCTAACAAAGTATTGACTTTGGGGGGGTGAATAGTTATGCACGCTTAAGTTTTCTGTTTTTTTGTCTTATTTCATGCTTTTTTCACAATAAAAAAAAAGTTGCATCTTCAAAGTGGTAGGCATGAAGTGTAAATCAAATGATACAAGCCTCCCAAAAAATCTATTTTAATTCCATGTTGTAAGGCAACAAAATAGGAAAAATGCCAAGGGAGGTGAAAACTTTCGCAATCCACTATAGTTTGGGTACCATTAACTGACTATTTATTAGTCTGGCTATTTAGCAATTTTTTGGCTTGGGGGAAGAAGCTGTCTCGGAGCCTATAATGTTTGCCGAACACGTGGCTGGGGCCTTTGGTAATTATTTTGGGCTTTCCTCTGACACCACCTGATATAGAGGTCCTGGATGGCAGGGAGCTCGGCCCCAGTGATGTACTGGGCTGTCCGCACCACTCGCTGTAGACCTTTGCAGTCAAGGGGGGTGCATTTTCCATACCAAGCGGTGATACAGCCAATCAAGATGCTCTCAGTGGTGCAGCTGTAGAACCTTTTGAAGATCTGAGGGCCCATACCAAATCTTTTCATTCTCCTGAGGTGGAAGAGGTGCTCTGTGCTCTCTTCATGACTGTGCGGGTGTGTGTGGACCATGTTAAATCCTTAGTGATGTAGACGCCAAGGAACTTGAAGTCTCGACCCGCTCCACAACAGCCCCATCGATGTGGATGGGGGGCGTGCTGTCCGCTTTATCCTATAGTCCAATTGAATAGGCCTTTGTAGGATGTGTCTTTGTTTAAACAAACAGATGAATCAGAATCTTTAGATATTCAATATAACAAGAGACTGAGCCCTGCTCCACTCTCTAATATTAGAGATGGGAGAAGCACATCTCAGTAAGTCCAGAAAATATGTATGGCTTACGCATCAAAAGGCTGAACTGAGAACTTTGTGTGTTGTTGAAATAATTATAATATTTGTGAGTCATTAGAGTGTGGACTCCTTAATCTCTCTTGTGTCTTGCTAGATCACCAATGCAGAAAACATCACCCTGGGAACATAGAGTTATGGAATTTTTCACAGCAATGTTTATAGATTGTGTCATTTAGTTATCCTGTTTCATACAGAGAGAGAGCGAGAGAGAAACATTATCCAAAGCTGTCGTTAGGTTCAGCCCCGGTTGCTGTGGATACAGACTTTATTTTTCATTCACCGTCACATACTGTACGTCTGCTCTGCTCTGTAATGATATTTTATGAGCAACACCTTTTTACTCAGAATCTCATTGTTCTTGGAAGCAGAAATGATAATTGTCTGAATGCTAATGACAACATCACAACATCCTGTAGCCCTTTTATTGTTTCAACATCCCACAGAGGATGTACTTCTCAATGGTCCTATATATTCCACTTAACCTTTTTACTGCAGTGTTCTAAATCAAGGTCACACAGTGTTTCTTGATAGTCTTAAAAACACATTTTTGGAAACCAAAGTATACACTTCACACACATGGTTATGGGCTTCAAAAAAAGACACCTGTACCATGTCAGATATAGAGTTGAAAGGTATTCCATTTTGAGTTTGCATCCCAATATTACACTTTATATACATCACAGAAGACTGAAATATAACAACATCGTTTGACATTGAAACACTGGATTTTCTTAAAAAAATATATAAAAAGTACATTTCCTAATTAATAATGAAAAATATAAAATAACATTCCACCCATGAGACCACTAGAAGGCGATTCAGTCATTTGACTGCAGGAACTATTATTATACACTGGATAGAGTGCATTAGGAAAGTATTCAGAACCCTTTACTTTTTCCACACTTTGTTACGTTGCAGCCATCTTCTAAAATATATTTCATTGTTTGTTTTCCTCATCAATCTACACACAATACCCCATATGGACAAAGCAAAACAAGGTTGTTTGAAATTTTTGCAAATGTATAAAAATAAATAGATCACATTTACATAAGGATTCAGACCCGTTACTCAGTAATTTGTTGAAGCACCTTTGGCAGGGATTACAGCCTCGAGTCTTCTCGGATATGACGCTGCAAGCTTGGCACACTTGTATTTGGGGAGGTTCTCCCATTCTTCTCTGCAGATCCTCACAAGCTCTGTCAGGTTGGATGGGGAGCATCACCGCACAGCTATTTTCAGGTTTCTCTAGAGATGTTCGATTGGGTTCAAGTCCTGGATCTGGCTGGGCCACTCAAGCACATTCAGAGACTTGTCCCATAGCCACTCCTGCGTTGTCTTGGCTGTGGGCTTAGGGTCGTTGTCCTGTTGGAAGGTGAACCTTCGGCCCCAGTCTGAGGTACTAGCGCTCTGGAGCAGGTTTTCATCAAGGATCTCGCTATACTTTGTACCATTCATCTTTCCTTCGATCTTGACTACTCTCCCAATCCTGCCCCTGCCCCTGAAAAACATCCCCACATCATGATGCTGCCACCACCATGCTTCACCGTAGGGATGGTGCCAAATTTCTTCCAGACACTTGGCATTCAGGTCAAAGAGTTCAATCTTGGTTTCATCAGACCAGATAATCTTGTTTCTCATGGTCTGAGAGTCCTTTAGATGCCTTTTGGCAAACTCCAAGCGGGCTGTCGTGCCTTTTACTGAGGAGTGGCTGCAGTCTGGTCACTCTACCATAAAGGCCTGATTTGTGGAGTGCTGCAGAGATAGTTGTCCTTCTGGAAAGTTCTCCCATCTCTCCAGAGGAACTCTGGAGCTCTGTCAGAGTGACCATCGGGTTCTTGGTCACCTCCCTGACCCAGGCCCTTCTCCCCCAATTGCTCAGTTTGGCCGGGCGGTCAGCTCTACGAAGAGTCTTGGTGGTTCCAAACTTCTTCCATTTAAGAATGATGGAGGCCCCTTTGTTCTTGGGTACCTTTAATGCTGCAGAAATGTTTTGATACCCTTCCCCAGATCTGTGCATCGACATAATCCTGTCTTGGCACTCTAGGGACAATTCCTTCAACCTCATGGCTTGGTTTTTGCTCTGTCATGCACTGTCAACTGTGGGACCTTATATAGACAGGTGTGTGCCTTTCCAAATAATTTTCAATCAATTGAATTTACCACAGTTGGACTCCAATCAAGTTGTAGAAACATCTCAAGGATAATCAATGGAAACAGGATGCACCTGAGCTCAATTCGAGTGTCATAGCAAGGGGTCTGAATACTTATGTAAATAAGGTATTTATTTTTTAAATGTGTAATAAATGTGCTAATATTTCTAAAAACCTGTTTTTGCTTTGTCATTATGGGGTATTGTGTGTAGATTTATGAGGAAAAACATTTATTTAATCCATTTTAAAATAAGCTGTAATGTAACAAAATGTGGAAAAAGTTAAGGGGTCTGAATACTTTCCGAATGCACTGTATACATGCATATACATATGTCTTGTTCTGTCCTTTCACTCTTATGTCTGTGTGTGGAAGTTCTGTGTGGTTTTTAAAGGGAGAGTTACTCTGAGTTGTGTGTGTGTGTGCCCCCTACGTGGGCTGGATTTTGGGATTAGGGGTTAGATCCTGCCCCATGTTGTGTGGTTGGTGTCAGTCATCTGCGGGAATGTTTCATGCTCCCAGATTCTGGACACTGATAGACATGCTGCATTTGTCCCTTTGTTGGCATGATATGCTTTTCATTTCTCTGACTAATCTCTTCAGCTCACGCCTGTAAACTGAACGGCCCAAGACACAGTTATCAATCCAAACAGACAAATGTCATATTTAAGCTGCTTGTCTGTGCTGGATTGTGCACTCTGTCTATAAAACTGCGACCATTTCAGGTTTATCGTCTTAATCTTTGTTTTTCATTATCGTTCATTTTTCCCCTGGGCTCAGTGAAATGACCATTTCACAAGGGAGACTGATATAGGATAGAATCCTCTCTCATAGTAGGCTACATTCTGGAAGTAGAGCAGAGTGGATTCTGATGGCATATGCTGGAACACAAAATGGTGGAAATATTTTGCTTTGGGAGATTTAGGAGATTTGGGAGTGTGTGCGTGTTTGTGTGTGCCTGTGTTTGTGTGTGTACGTGTGTGTATGAAATTGACATTTATATACTGACTTGGATGGGTTTAACATTATCATGAATTGGACATCCATGTGACCAGATCAAAAGTGTGAGCTCATCTCCCCATTTTGGCATCCTCCATACTCAGTTCAGCCCGTCCCTCTCAGCCTTTGGAACTCACTGACAGTGTCTTATCAATTTAAACCAACCTTGTCCTGGCAACAGTGGGTTTCAACAGACTGGCAGAACAGAACTCTTTGGAGGTTCTTTAAAGAAGCTCTTGTTGTATGATGTGTGATTGAAGCTGGTCAGACACACTAGTGCCTAGCAACAGAGTGTAGCCTGCAGATATGAGGTTCCGGATACGGGTGGGGCAACGGCTAAGAGGGTCATAACTAAGAAGCAGACCAACAAAGCTGCAGTCAATTGCCAGACTGCATCGTGAACCAAAATACACATACTGTAGTTTCAGTTTCAGCTCAAAACACCAGGTTTTCTAGTCTGGTTCAATTGGCTTTATGTTACTCATGAAAACAAAAGCATGATGGCCAAGCTAATGTGTGAACATAGTGGCAGTGATAGAGGAATTTGAATGTAGCCCAGTTATTAGAAAAAGGCACAATGCCTAGTCTGTGAGAGCTTGTAGCCCAAGATAGGCAGATGTTATGCTAGCACCTCCAGCGTTGAGCTGGAGTAGAATACCGAACAGCCATTTTATTGTGCAGTTTCTCAGCGATAAGACTGTGTGATTTAATTGAGTGTACTCTGTGGTGGAAATTGAGGACCTTTTTGGCGCCACGTGTCAACTTGAGCCCATTCCTTTCCAGCTGATTAAAAGGAGTTACTTGTTTCAACAAAGGTTTGACATTCTCTCTTAAGTGACAGGTTTAACAGAAGAACAAAGGGGGGTAACTATAATGGATGTGAATTGGATTAAATGGGCTGAGCTCAGCACATTAGTACTAGGTCACACCGTTATCACTGTGAGTCTTCCTCTAATCTCTTTAATAAGACATCATCAACAGCACGTACAGCCCCTCACCGCAGGACTCAGCACCTCGCCACAGGAACAGGACAGAGGGGACAAGGAGGGTGGGGGAGACGGAGGAGACAAAGGTGGGGAAGGAAAGACAGGGAGATTGGTGGGGAGAGTAAGAGGTTATGGGCCCAAGGAGAGGGTTAAGAAGGATGGATGAGTTTGGGTAATAAATGGGTGTGTGTGAATGTGGTAGTAATCAGGTGGTCGTCAGATGGTAGTTGGGTGTTATTTGTCATGTGTCATGTAAATCTGTTAAGTAGTTCTAAGCCCTTTGATCACAATATCTACTAAGCTAACATATGGAATTGTTTTAAGATGGTCATAAAATTGATAATTTAACCATTTGAGTTACAATTTTAGGACCCCTGTAGGTATAACAAAAATTGTTTAAACAATTATTTGATGAAACATTTGATTTGGCCTTTATTGCTATAGCCCATAGAAACACATTGAATACCACATTTGTACACGGCAAATCAGACAGTCAAAAAATAAATCATAAGGTTTTAATGTGTCTGTCCTATATCTGAAAGATATAACAAAACTTTAGACCCATGTTTGCTCACATTATTTGTGGCACTTTTTACCCCCTATGCAAATGTTTACAGCTCAGTAATGGGTCACCTTCTGACGACACCCCTGAAGCTTGTGTGCATCGTGTAGCAAAACATCCGACACCTTCGTGTTCATGAGAGTATCCCACTTCGGGAATATGTTTGTAGCTCCAACGGTTTGGTCTGGACAGTTGGTTTTGTGAGAAGACCTCTTAGAAATTAGAACATCCCCAACAGAGAGTTCAGACAACTGCCGTAAAGCTTGTGGATGTCGTATAGAGAAACAACCAACACTGTCGTGTTCTTGAGAGTCCATAGAGAATGATAGAGTGGCCAAAATGCTGTTTTAGCATGGGCAGCGCCATTCAGGGTAGCGCCATTCAGGGCTTCCACCATGCTTCCGCCATTTTAAAGTAGTCAAAGTAGTCAACTGAGTGAGAATTCCTATGGGTTGGAGCCTCAATTGCGCTGCCCATGCTGTCACAGACTATACAATGGCACAGATATAAAGATGATTCCTCTATCTATCTCTATGTGAGAGTCTCATCTTTCGATGCTGGTGACTTATTAGTTTGTATCTCAAACGGTTAGGGTTTTACAGATTATTTTGTGATGATTTTCTTGTCCTGATCCTGAAAAAGAGGGGATTGAGCTCCAACCACTACAAAAAATGTTAAGTGTCTAACATAAACACACAGGGAGCTATTCAGTATTCACACTGGTGTGTCAACTGACTCTAGGGGGAAAGGGTAACAAGGGGGACAGTACAGACATAGGAGTAGCTGCAGATTGCACTCTGCCCTGTTAGATAGACAGGCCGTATAATAACTGCCGTTCTTCATGCCTGGAGAAATCTGTTCCCATGGGTGAATCAAGGGCCGTTACAATTAATTTATATTATCCACCCACCCCATATATCCCTTCCATCAGCTCTCTCTCTCTCTCTCTCTCTCTCTCTCTCTCTCTCTCTCTCTCTCTCTCTCCAACCCCATGGATAATAAAGTAAAGAGACATTCCACTCTTTGCATGACAATGCTCATGGTATGTGTGAGTTTGTATACAGTTGAAGTCAGAAGTTTACATACACAATTCGGTTGGAGTTATTAAAACTTGTTTTTCAACCACTCCACAAATTTCTTGTTAACAGACGAGAGTTTTGGCAAGTCAGTTAGGACATCTACTTTGTGCATGACACAAGTAATCTTTCCAACAGTTGTCTACAGACAGATTATTTCACTTATAATTCACTGTATCACAATTCCAGTGGGTCAGACGTTTACATACACCAAGTTGACTGTGCCTTTAAACAGCTTGGAAAATTCCAGAAAATGATGTCATGGCTTTAGAAATTTCTTACAGGCTAACTGACATAATTTGAGTCAATTGGATTTATTTCAAGGTCTACCTTCAAACTCAGTGCCTCTTTGCTTGACATCTTGGGAAAATCAAAAGGAATGAGCCAAGACCTCAGAAAAAAATGGTAGACCTCCACAAGTCTGGTTCATCCTTGGGAGCAATTTCCAAACACCTGAAGGTACCATGTTCATCTGTACAAACAATAGTATGCAAGTATAAACACCATGGGACCATGCAGCCGTCATACCGCTCAGGAAGGAGACTCGTTCTGTCTCCTAGAGATGAACGTACTTTGTTGCGAAAAGTGCTAATCAATCCCAGAACAACAGCAAAGGACCTTGTGAAGATGCTGGAGGAAACAGGTACAAAAGTATCTATATCCACAGTAAACGAGTCCTATATCGACATAACCTGAAAGTCCGCTCAGCAAGGAAGAAGCCATTGCTTCAGAACCGACATAAAAAAGCCAGACTACGGTTCACGACTGCACATGGTGACAAAGATCGTACTTTTTGGAGAAATGTCCTCTGGTCTGATGAAACAAAAATAGAACTGTTTGGCCAGAATGACCATCGTTATGTTTGAAGGAAAAGGGGTAGGCTTGCAAGCCGAGGAACACCATCCCTACCGTGAAGCACGGGGGTGGCAGCATCATGTTGTGGGGGTGCTTTGCTGCAGGAAGGACTGGTGCACATCACAAAATGGATGGTATCATGAGGAAGAAAATTATGTGGATATATTGAAGCAACATCTTAAGACATCAGTTCAAGTTAAAGCTTGGTTGCAAATGGGTCTTCCAAATGGACAATGACACCAAGCATACTTCCAAAGTTGTGGCAAAATGGCTTAAGGACAACAAAGTCAAGGTATTGGAGTGGCCATCACAAAGCCCTGACCTCAATCCTATGGAAAATTTGTGGGTAGAACTGAAAAAGCATGTGCGAGAAAGGAGGCCTACAAACCTGACTCAGTTATACCAGCTCTGTCAGGAATGGGCCAACATTCACCCAACTTTTTGTGTGAAGCTTGTGGAAGGCTACCCGAAAAGTTTGACCCAAGTTACACAATTTCAAGGCAATGCTACCAAATACTAATTGAGTGTATGTAAACGTCTGACCCAATTGGGAATGTGATGAAAGAAATAAAAGCTGAAATAAATCATTCCCTCTACTATTATTCTGACATTTCACATTCTTAAAATGAAGTGGTGATCCTAAGTGACCTAAGACAGCAAATCTTTACTAGAATTAAATGTCAGGGATTGTGAAAAACGGAGTTTACATGTATTTGGCTACGGTGTATGTAAACGTCCAACTTCAACTGTATGTAGTAAAGTGTGACACTGGGGGATTGTGGGGATAAATTGGATTTCAGGGACAGTGGGGATGTATAATGACGCAGTCCAAATGGATTTATAATGGCCAATCATTGGGTGGCCAGCAACTTGGTTTGACACTACATTGAGGAAAAAAAGTATTTGATCCCCTGCTGATTTTGTACATTTGCCCACTGACAAAGAAATGATCATTCTATAATTTTAATGGTAGGTTTATTTGAACAGTGATAGACAGAATAACAACAACAAAAAATCCAGAAAAACACATGTAAAAAATGTTAGAAATTGATTTGCATTTTTATGAGGGAACTAAGTATTTGACCGCTCTGCAAAACATGACTTAGTACTTGGTGGCAAAACCCTTGTTGGCAATCACAGAGGTCAAACATTTCTTGTAGTTGGCCACCAGGTTTGCACACATCTCAGGAGGGATTTTGTCCCACTCCTCTTTGCAGATCTTCTCCAAGTCATTAAGGTTGGACTCCACAATGTTGACACCAATGCTTCCCAGAGTTGTGTCAAGTTGGCTGGATGTCATTTGGGTGGTAGACCATTCTTGATACACACGGGAAACTATTGAACGTGAAAAACGCGGTAGCGCTGCAGTTTTTGACACTCAAAGCCATTCAAAGGCACTTAAATATTTTTTATTTCCCATTCACCTTCTGAGTGATACACATACACAATCCATGTCGCAATTGTCTCAAGGCTTAAAAATCCTTCTTTAACCTGTCTCCTCCCCTTCGGCTACACCGATTGAATTGGATTTAACAGCTGACATCAATAAGGGACCATAGCTTTCACCGGAATTCACCTGGTCAGTCTGTCATGGAAAGAACATGTGTTCCTAATGTTGTGTACACTTAGTGTATTAACAATATTGCACTTTTCATGTAGCCTGCTAATAGCCTAACCACCGATCAGGCAACAGTATTGACTGAACTTTGTTTCTTAAATCTTGTTTCTGCAGGATTAGTTTGCTGTGACAACATACTGTAGGTCAAATTAAGATCCTACATCTGTGTGTGTTATCTGTATGTGCTTTGTGCATCCCTGCAGTACATTAATGTGTAAGCTACACATACAGTGCCTTGCGAAAGTATTCGGACCCCTTGAACTTTGCGACCTTTTGCCACATTTCAGGCTTCAAACATAAAGATATAAAACTGTATTTTTTGGTGAAGAATCAACAACAAGTGGGACACAATCATGAATTGGAACGACATTTATTGGATATTTCAAACTTTTTTAACAAATTAAAAACTGAACAATTGGGCGTGCAAAATTATTCAGCCCCCTTAAGTTAATACTTTGTAGCGCCACCTTTTGCTGCGATTACAGCTGTAAGTCGCTTGGGGTATGTCTCTATCAGTTTTGCACATCGAGAGACTGAACATTTTTCCCATTCCTCCTTGCAAAACAGCTCGCTCAGTGAGGTTGGATGGAGAGCATTTGTGAACAGCAGTTTTCAGTTCTTTCCACAGATTCTCGATTGGATTCAGGTCTGGACTTTGACTTGGCCATTCTAACACCTGGATATGTTTATTTTTGAACCATTCCATTGTAGATTTTGCTTTATGTTTTGGATCATTGTCTTGTTGGAAGACAAATCTCCGTCCCAGTCTCAGGTCTTTTGCAGACTCCATCAGGTTTTCTTCCAGAATGGTCCTGTATTTGGCTCCATCCATCTTCCCATCAATTTTAACCATCTTCCCTGTCCCTGCTGAAGAAAAGCAGGCCCAAACCATGATGCTGCCACCACCATGTTTGACAGTGGGGATGGTGTGTTCAGGGTGATGAGCTGTGTTGCTTTTACGCCAAACATAACGTTTTGCATTGTTGCCAAAAAGTTCAATTTTGGTTTCATCTGACCAGAGCACCTTCTTCCACATGTTTGGTGTGTCTCCCAGGTGGCTTGTGGCAAACTTTAAACAACACTTTTTATGATATCTTTAAGAAATGGCTTTCTTCTTGCCACTCTTCCATAAAGGCCAGATTTGTGCAATATACGACTGATTGTTGTCCTATGGACAGAGTCTCCCACCTCAGCTGTAGATCTCTGCAGTTCATCCAGAGTGATCATGGGCCTCTTGGCTGCATCTCTGATCAGTCTTTTCCTTGTATGAGCTGAAAGTTTAGAGGGACGGCCAGGTCTTGGTAGATTTGCAGTGGTCTGATACTCCTTCCATTTCAATATTATTGCTTGCACAGTGCTCCTTGGGATGTTTAAAGCTTGGGAAATCTTTTTGTATCCAAATCCGGCTTTAAACTTCTTCACAACAGTATCTCGGACCTGCCTGGTGTGTTCCTTGTTCTTCATGATGCACTCTGCGCTTTTAACGGACCTCTGAGACTATCACAGTGCAGGTGCATTTATACGGAGACTTGATTACACACAGGTGGATTGTATTTATCATCATTAGTCATTTAGGTCAACATTGGAACATTCAGAGATCCTCACTGAACTTCTGGAGAGAGTTTGCTGCACTGAAAGTAAAGGGGCTGAATAATTTTGCACGCCCAATTTTTCAGTTTTTGATATCCAATAAATGTCGTTCCACTTCATGATTGTGTCCCACTTGTTGTTGATTCTTCACAAAAAAATACAGTTTTATATCTTTATGTTTGAAGCCTGAAATGTGGCAAAAGGTCGCAAAGTTCAAGGGGGCCGAATACTTTCGCAAGGCACTGTATGTTACATGCTCAACCTGTCTTCATACTCATTACTCATTCATCTCTGGTCTATTCTTGGCCACGCTTGGAGACACTGAACAGTTTGAGCCGGCCTTTAAGAGGTGTGGATAAGGCTTTGGCGCTGTGACAGACTGTGCTTCTGTTTTTATGAAAGCATTTCTTAAATCTAGTCCATGGTTCCCTCCTGTACCGTGATAGTGGCTCTACAGCTCCCATGTATTGATCCCAAAATAACATCAAAGGCTCTCTGACTTTAGAAGTGGTGAGGGAGGGACGGTGGAGACTGGGAGAGGGGGAAGGGGGGGGGGATATCTGGAAGGAAACGTAGCTCAGAGCTGGCAAAGGATAATACACTTCTTGAGAACATGTCTAGTGTAATGTATGTGAGTCTGTGTCTGAGCTTTGCATGCCATTGTGGAGATATATTCTGTCTTTCTTGCTTCCCATGTCTGTTGGATAAAATTATGGCCAAGAGTTGCAGGCTCTGAGAAAGGGTTTCTGAATCTATCTCTCCCACACTAATTGACTCGCCCCATAAGGGTCTATTTGATCACACCTTCATTTCTCAGTCCTTGCCTCTGTGGCTAGATTTGCAAGACAAACTCCCTGTTTTGTCAAATGAGGGGTTGAGTTATGTTTGGTGCAATTTTTCTTAGGGATTTCAAAACAATGTCATGTAATTGAGAGATGTTTGTTAATGATGTCTTCTGTTGTAGCATTCTACAGCAGTTTTCTCACCCAAATGTGTGCAGCTGTAATTGAAGTGGCGGTGTTGATAAATGTGTTTATATTTTGGTCAATGTGTTTCTCCTAATGGTTATGTGAGAGTAGCAGACCTAGCTGACCCTGTATCCAGGTGAGAGTTGACTTTCCCCTCCTCTCCTCTGGCTGTGAGAAATGGCACTTGGCCTGCTGCTCAGAGGGGAACGGTTTAATCACAAGATAAAGTTTCAGCCGGCTTTGTCTGAAGTGAATTTAAATGTGGAATATGCCTTTTGTCAGACAGCACTTAGTGAGTGTATCGATCCGCCAATGAAAGGCAACCGGGAACGATGGGTCATATAAGTCATGCATAGGAGAGATCACCCATCCAGCTATTCCCCACCAAAACAGCTCTGTTGTGACTCACACTTGTTTCCTCACTCTCTCTCTCTCTCTCACACACTGCCTGTGACGCTGTCTAGCTATGTAACGGCCTCTGATCCGCCTCGTTTTTTTTCTCCATCTGATCCCCCCCCCATGTCCTTCTCTCTCAGTTTTAACTTTGTCCTGTTCCTGTCTTGTCCAGGCTGGCCAGAGTTGTATCCATCATGCTTATAATCCTGTGAAATACACGCTGCAAAATGATCCAGAATCAATGAAGAACTAAGGGAGAGTTCTGTTCCTACTAGCCATAACTCCTCCTAATAGTCGGAGGAGCGAGTGAGAACCCCTCGGAAGGCCCAACCTTCCCTGGACAGCAGGCACATCTCCCCCATCTCCCCCTCCACATAAATCTACCATATGGCAGCCTAATGCATGCACTATGGATTTCTCTCCCCGCCAACGCCATTTGACACAGCACCGTAAATAGACTGTAAATGTTTTTGACAAACGCTCCTGCCCTTCTCTCTAGAGAGTCCTCTGTATAGGTAATCAGATGTTTGACTGAGTAGGAAAGACAGAAATATAAGAACGTTGGGAGACCAGCAGTTATTTTACGCACATATGAATAATCCAGCTCGTTGGTCAGCCTAAGCCGTGATTGTTTTAATTGGCTAATGGTGCGGGGGCCGCAGCGGCAGTCCTCTCGCTCCACATCCCCGTCCACTGGCTCAGGCTGTGGCAGTAATGACTGCAGGAACCACAGCCAGCTAATGCCAGACCTAATAGCCCAATTAGACTGTGTGTATTGCTCAGATGCCTGAGAGAAATAGGCCTTGGTATGAAGTGTGTGTGTGTGTGTGTGTGTGTGTGTGTGTGTGTGTGTGTGTGTGTGTGTGTGTGTGTGTGTGTGTGTGTGTGTGTGTGTGTGTGTGTGTGTGTGTGTGTGTGTGATTGTGTGTGTGATTTTATCCAGTCCAACTGCTTTATACTGTAGTTGGGTAGGTTTTTTAATGAGGTGAGTAGGCATAGACTTGAGTCATACAAGCTATTCTTTAAAAAGCAGGGCTTGAGCATCTCTCAAAATGGACTGGCCCCTGCAATTGTTTTGTCTATCAACTTAGTATCCAAGAAGGTAAAGAGGCCTTTGAAAAATAGCCTTTTTTGTCCTATTGAACTTCACCACATTGTATTATTCTATTTTTTGTTATCTATATTATTATAATCTCTACATTTTTGGAAAGAGCACTGTACTGTTTTACACCTGTTGTATCCTGTGCACGTGGCGAATAAACTTTGAAACTTGAAACTCAGAGTCATGTCAATTTAATCTCCACCCATGTATCTTATCACTCTACAATGTCACCTGCAAAAATCAATCAGAAACCTTAGCTAGTCTTATCTAATTTGAAAATGTTTAATGCTTCCTCTGGCTGTTAGATCTAGTGGCATGTCAGGGGTTTCTTCTGTGAGAGGGAGGGAGTTACAGGATGCACAACACCACCCTAAAAGTCAGAACACTTCCTTCCTGAAACATCTGGATGAGCATGTTGTGGCCTCTCCTCTGTTAGAGGCAACAGGAAGCCTGCTAGCAATACATAATCAGAATGCTTACTGTAACATCTGGATGCAAGTGTTATCCGTCCATTCAGTTGGGGAAGGAGACGGAGACAATCTAATGTTGGTACAAGATGTGTAATCTTGATCTATACAACTGAAAACCATTGGAAACCTATGGGTGTGAAATCCTGCGTTACATATACACCATATATACAAAAGTATGTGGACACCCATTCAAATTACTGGATTCAGCTATTTCAGCTACATCCGTTGCTGACAGGTATATAAAATCGAGCACACTGCCATGCAATCTCAAAGAAAACATTGGCAGTAGAATGGTCTTACTGAAGAGCTCAGTGATTTTCAATCTTTCCAACAAGTCAGTTTTTCAAATTTTTGCCCTGCTGGAGCTCTACCGGTCAACTGTAAGTGCTGTTATTGTGAAGTGGAAATGGCAACAACGGCTCAACCGTGACTTGATAGGCCACACAAGCTCACAGAAGGGGACCGCTGAGTACTAAATCGTCTCCTCAGTTTCAACACTCACTACCGAGTTCCAAACTGCCTCTGGAAGCAACTTCAGCACAAGAACTGTTAGTCGGGAGCTTCATGAAATGGGTTTCCATGGTCGAGCAGCCACATACAAGCCTAATATCACCATGAGTAATGCCAAGCATCAGCTGGAGTGGTGTAAAGCTCGCCGCCATTGGACTCCGGAGCAGTGGAAACGCGTTTTCTGGAATGATAAATCACACTTCACCATCTGGCAGTCCGACGGACAAATCAAGATTTGGCGGATGCCAGGAGAATGCTACCTGCTCGAATGCATAGTGCCAACTGTAAAGTTTGGTGGAGGATGAATAATGGTCTGGAGCTGTTTTTCATGATCCTGGATAGGTCCCTTAGTTCCAGTAAATGGAAATATTAAGGCTACAGCATACAATTACATTCTAGACGATTTGGTTCTTTCAACTTTGTGGCAACATTTTGGGGAAGGCCCTTTCTAGCTTCGCAATGACAATACCCACCGTGCACAAAGCGAGGTCCGTACAAGAATGGTGTGGAAGAACTTGACTGGCCTGCACAGAGCCCTGACCTCAACCCCATCGAACACCTTCGGGATGAATTGGAACGCCATCTGCGAGCCAAGCCTAATCGCCCAACATCCGTGCTCGACTTCACTAATGCTCTTGTGGCTGAATGGAAGCAAGTCCTCGCTGCAAAGTTCCATCATCTTGTGGAAAGCCTTCCCAGAAGACTGAAGGCTGTTATAGCTGCAATAATGTGGACCAACTCCCAATTAATGCCCATGATTTTGGAACGAGATGTTCAACGAGCAGGTGTCCACATATTTTTGTTGATGTAGTGTATGTGCTGCCCTGCTACTCTGGTCAGTGAGACTGGGATCAGGAGTTTATTGGGTCAACTGTGATTGAACTCATGAAGAGGTTCTTATGAGGTCACGAGGTCAGAAGGTATTGGCCATATTGGCCACCATGTGTAAAGAAATGTAGATTTAAAGCTGAGGGGTCAGATCTAATGGTTTAAGTTGGCTGTAAAGATCTCAGCAGTGTTTCTGGAAGACATTGCTCTCTCACCATTAACCCCTCCCTACAAAGTCCTCCCAGGATATACAGTATGTTCACTAGATAAGTGCACGTTTACAGGATTTAGCTTTGCATTTCATGTGCTCCACAAACTCACACTATGGTTCACCAATGAAACAGTGGCAAAGCCAGACAAAATGAAAGATGCTGCCATTGACATATTTAACCTTTATTTAACTAGGCAAGTCAGTTAAGAACATTCTTATTTACAATGACGGCCTACCCCAGCCAAATCCAGACGACGCTGGGCCAATTGTGGGCAGAGCGAATAATGATAATGATTCCAGTTGTAGTTTTGTATTTCAGTTTTTTGGCAGGTTTTCGTGTCTGACTAGCAGGGCTCTGAATTAAATAATGTCATTGGTATCACTGGTGCTCACAGCTTTAAAAAGTTAGGAACACAATCTAAAATTTAGGAGCACCAGAGCATATTTTTACATTGATTGAGATACAGACTATATTGGGTCTAGCTACTTTGAAGCACTTGTTGTTCCCTAGAAACAAATATTTCCTATTGAGATGCATTTTTTAGGTTTACACAGGAACATGACTCCTGCAGGTATTGCGGGCACTGCGGAATTCCTGCAGGAACGGGAATGATATTATAGAGTCATTCTAGATATGTCTGCGCGTTAAAATGAGCGCGGGACGGACGGGAGTGTTCTTTTTAATCGATCAAGTCAATCAATAAAATGTATTTATAAAGCCCTTTTTACATCAGCCGATGTCACAAAGTGCTGTACAGAAACCCAGCCTAAAACAGCAAGCAATGCAGATGTAGAAGCACGTGGCTACGAAAAACTCCCTAGGACAGGACAGGAAAGTTGCCTAGATCATAGAACTGTTGCTGGATCTGGACAGTATGTGAAAAATTGACTGGACAGGAATACGTTTTCACTACAGCGACAACGCTGCATTACATAGAAAATGCATTACATAGAAAATTGTACACTGTCTCTTTAAGAGCATCAAGTTTGTGAGTGAAAACATGTAAGAGATCTGTCAGCTTGCTATAATCAGTAGGCAGGTTTCCATTGGCCCAGTTAAAAAAATCTTTGTAACATGTGTAATGGAAACGGAAGATATAGGAGAAGCATTTTTAATAATTCGATGGGTGGAGTTTTCTTTTGTTGAACTTCCTGTATTGTGACAAATGATGATGGAAACTGTTTTTCGAATAAATCATTTTGAAGGTACACAGGGCACATGATGTCACCGCCTAACTATAAAGCTCCACTCTATATTTAATGTCTGCTGTTTGCTAACAAAAAAATGTCAACTATAATTTTTTATTTCTTTGCAAGACAATGCCTGTATTGTTTCACCTTGTTTTTCTGGTTGGCTGGCAAGTTTCACCATCCATTAGCCTAAATGGGTATTGAAAACCCTTCAAATACCACATTTTTATTCAATACTGTTTTTGCCAGATTTTTTTTATAAATATTTTTGGTTCATTACGTTCAGCTGTTTTTTATTGATACTAGATAGCTAAATTGAAACGCACCCTAGAAGGTAATTGTTGCATCTATTTTCTATGCAAACTTTCTAAATGTAGAAAGAAAAATCACTGGACAAGTTAATGGAAACATATTGCAGCTATGGACGGAGACGACAGGTAGGCCTGATCACTAACAACGATGAGACAGTTTATAGGGAGGAGGTCAGAGACCTGGCAGTGTGCTGCCAGGTCAACAACCTCTCCATCAACGTGAGTAAGACAAGGGAGCTGATCGTGGACTACAGGAAAAGGAGGGCCAAGCACACCTCCTATCATGTCAACAGGACTGTAGTGTAGCGGGTAGAAAGCTTCAAGTTCCTTGGGGTCCACATTACTAACAACCTATCATGGTCCAAACACAGTCGTGAAGAGGGCAAGACAACGCCTATTCTCCCTCAGGAGACTGAAAAGATTTGGCAAGGGTCCTCAGATTCTCAAAAAGTTCTACAGCTGCACCATCGAGAGCATCCTGACTGGTTGCATCACTGCTTGGTATGGCAACTGCTCGACATCCAACTGCAAGGCGCGACAGAGGGTAGTGCGTACGGTACAGTACATCACTGGGGCCAAGCTTCCTGCCATCCAGGACCTCTTAACCAGGCGGTGTCAGACTCCAGACACCCAAGTCATAGACTGTTCTCTCTGCTATCGCATGGCAAGCAGTACCGGAGCGCCAATTCTAGGTCCAAAAGGCTCCTTAACAGCTTCTACCTCCAAGTCAAAAGACTGCTGAACAATTAATCAAATGGCTCCCTGGATTATTTGCATTTACCTCCATTTTTTGTGCTGCTGCTACTCGCTGTTTATTATCTATGCATAGTCTCTTTACCCCTACACATTACCACAATTACCTTGACTAACCTGTACCTCCACACTTTGACTCGGTACTGGTACCCCCTGTATATAGCCTCATTATTGTTATTTTGTGTTATTTTATTTATTTTCTTACTTTAAAAGAAATACATTGTTGGTTAATGGCTTGTAAGTAAGCATTTCACGGTAAGATCTATATCTGTTTGTAATGAGTGCGCTGCGAGTCGGGAAGGACGTTCAGGGGGTGCATCATTTAATAAACAAAACACAAACGCACAGACAGGAAACTGAAACAGAAACAATCTTGCCTGGGGAAAGAACCAAAGAGAGTGACATATACGGAAGGTAATCAGGGAAGTGATGGAGTCCAGGTGAGTCTGATGACGCGCGGGTGCGTGTAACGATGGTGACAGGTGTGCGCCATAACGAACAGCCTGGTGACCTAGAGGCCGGAGAGGGAGCACACATGACACTGTTTTATTCGGCGCATGTGACAAATACAATTACAAATGATTTGAGATTGTGATTCTCCTCTCTGTCATTGATCTCCTGAAAATAAGCTAAACCTTTTCCTTTATTTCTGTGCCCCCAAATGTTTAGATATACTGGTGAAGTTACCATGTTGTTAGCTAGCTAGCTAATGACGTAACAAGACTGAACGAAGTGTAAACAAATGGTTAATGGCCTGTGAGTAGTTTTAGAACGGCCCACGACATGGTTTGTGAATGTAAAATGTGGCCCGCCAAAGTGTGATAGAAGCACTCGGAAACAGCGGTACAGTGAAGCCTAATCATTACAAAAACTGTTATCTATGTGGTTTTTTTCCCTAAGCAAACTGGTGCTCCCAAGTAAAAATTACAGTTCACACAGCAAAATATTTAGGAGCATATGTGACCAGAATTGTCACAATTTAGAGCCCTGCTGACTAGTGAAGTCTGCACGACCTAACAGATATACTGCTAAGCAGACCTGAAGTCAAATCAAATCAAATCAAATGTATTTATATAGCCCTTCGTACATCAGCTGATATCTCAAAGTGCTGTACAGAAACCCAGCCTAAAACCCCAAACAGCAAGCAATGCAGGTGTAGAAGCACGGTGGCTAGGAAAAACTCCCCTAGAAAGGCCAATACCTAGGAAGAAACCTAGAGAGGAACCAGGCTATGTGGGGTGGCCAGTCCTCTTCTGGCTGTGCCGGGTGGAGATTATAACAGAACATGGCCAAGATGTTCAAATGTTCATAAATGACCAGCATGGTCGAATAATAATAAGGCAGAACAGTTGAAACTGGAGCAGCAGCACAGTCAGGTGGAAGTTGAAACTGGAGCAGCAGCATGGCCAGGTGGACTGGGGACAGCAAGGAGTCATCATGTCAGGTAGTCCTGGGGCATGGTCCTAGGGCTCAGGTCAGTTGAAACTGGAACAGCAGCATGGCCAGGTGGACTGGGGACAGCAAGGAGTCATCATGTCAGGTAGTCCTGGGGCATGGTCCTAGGGCTCAGGTCCTCCGAGAGAGAGAAAGAAAGAGAGAAGGAGAGAATTAGAGAACGCACACTTAGATTCACACAGGACACCGAATAGGACAGGAGAAGTACTCCAGATATAACAAACTGACCCCAGCCCCCCGACACATAAACTACTGCAGCATAAATACTGGAGGCTGAGACAGGAGGGGTCAGGAGACACTGTGGCCCCATCCGAGGACACCCCCGGACAGGGCCAAAGGTGCGAAACATGAAGGTGTTGCTTTGTGTGGTAGCTCTAACAATTTAATGAGTGTCTCCTGGGCAGTAGTCTCTGTGTGTAACTGACGGTGTTGTCTGGTGTTGGGTGATGCTCAGGGGACTCCAGGCCCCATCGGGAAGAGAGGGGAGAGAGGTGGAATGTGAGCGCTAGCTAGACTGCTCTGCGCTCATCTGGGAATACCAGCCATAGACCCAAATCCCCGTTGGGACTGAGGCTGCTACTGTACCGTATGAAGGGTATTTAACCTGAGCTGCTTAAATGGACATTGATGACAGAGAAAAATGGAATCTGTGTAAGTTGACCTGGACAATGGCATGTGCGGAATAGATGAGAAAAAAACATGCTAAGCAGAGAAATGAATTCAGAAAATACAACACATCAATACCATATACTGTATATCTCTCTCTTGTTCTTTATCTCTTTCAATCTATCTCTCTCTTTCTATCTCCTTCTGCACATCTTGTGGAGATTTCTGAGGCCTGACCCCCAAGCAAACTCCCGTCATCTTGTTAATGGCACAGGTTGGCTCTCTGTTTACTTCCTGCCCTGATTAGAGCTCAATATGGGGTTTGGTAGGGTGTGTGTCTTTGTGTCTGTGTGTGTGTGTGTGTGTCTGTGTTGCTTGTGCATGCTTGCGTGTGTGTGTGATTCAGTAAGATGTTAAATCTATAGGATAAAGAGAACATCTGTTATCAGTAGTGTTCTGTTCCCTGAATGCCCGGCCCCTCTTATGTGATTAGCGCTGTAAAGATTTGGGGTCCTTGCTGCCTTCCCAAAACCTAAAATAATTTGGGGATTTTGGGGAATGGTGGAAGAGGTGGTCAGAGAACCAATCTGTCTGAAGCTACATCCCATACAGCCTCTCTCTGGTCGAGAACTGCATTTCAAACACAACCAACTCAGTCGTGTAGAAGAGGCCCACTCTGATAGAAGTGAGAAAGAAAGATGAGATGTGTGTGTTTATCTGCCTGTGTGTGTTTGTGCTTAAATGCCATAGTGTGTGTGTTTATGTGTGTGTGTGTGTGTCTCTCTCTGTGTGTGTGTGTTTATGTGTGTGTGTGTGTGTGTGTGTGTGTGTGTGTGTGTGTGTGTGTGTGTGTGTGTGTGTGTGTGTGTGTGTGTGTGTGTGTGTGTGTGTGTGTGTGTGTGTGTGTGTGTGTGTGTGTGTGTCATTCCTTCAGTCCATTTCAAGGTGACATTCTCAGCAGCAGAGTTAGAGCAGAGATCCTGGTTAGAGTATTGACAGCTGTGGATCCATGATCTGACCTCCATGATGACAATTCCAATAAACATCCAGTCATCTATTGAATGCTGCTTGCTGCTCGGCAATGGGGAAAATCTCTTACCCATAGCATTTCAATGTCAGTGGAAGGATGTGTGGATGTGTGTTTTGTGTGAGTGTGTATGTGTATGTGTATGTGTTTTTGTGCAAGTATTTAAGTGTGTATTCATGTACTGTATGTGTGATAATGTTTCGCACTGCTTCATTTTGCGAATACATTTACACTAGTTAATTATCCTGTCTTCAGGTTTCTGCAGGTCTAAATGGACTCAGGTGGTATCCAATTATTTATTTCTGTTAGGTTGGCATATTTGCAGTTGAGGGTGCATACCTTCTCGATTACGTGTCAGCAAGTACACACTTTCATTAAGTGGCATTTCAAATGGTGAAATGGAAAATGCTACATTGACGATGAGTGCTGTGGATGTTAAATCGGTAGCTTTTGTCTGAGTCAAAGTACAGTAAAGTACTACTTAATCTGACTATAGGGACTATGGAATCTCTCTCCCGCTCTCTCTCTCTCTCTCAGTGGGCGGTGAGACTTACAATGGAGACAGGAAATTAGATTCCTTCCGAGAAGCGGCCCTCATTTCAAGTAGAAGTGAGCAAAGATTGTATCACTTAGTGAGGAGGAGAGGAGGAGGAGACTTTATGGATTTTCCCAGGTAGCAGGAGGGCAAGGACAGCAGGAGACACTGTCTGTATGTCTGTCTGATGGTTTATGTGTCAGAGAAGTAGTGAATGCACCATGTGGTGAAGTCTGGGGAGGTGTGTGTTAGTGAGACGTAGTGTTTGTTCATCTTGAGAAGGTATGTATTCATGAGGTGTGTGTGGTGTGTGATAAAGCTCCTGTAGCAATGTAGGATAGGTTTGGGTTATCCTGTGGTGATGTCCTAGGAGGTATGTATTTGTAGATTAACTATGGAGCCTGCTCTCAATGAGTGTAGACAGCCTGCTGCTGCCTGCTGCCGCTCTGCTAATCATCAGATGGGGGAGGAGAGGAGGATGGGGCCCCACGTGGGGCCTTGCCTTGATTAGGTAACTGATAAATAAAATGTGTTAAATAAACTGCATAATAAATACATGTGACTGGTCAATTGTGTGAGTCGGGCCCAAGCCCGTAGGGGGTCCAAGAGGAAAAAATCAAGTACAGCATTTTATCCAAACATAGGAGCCCGCTCTCAACACCGGAGAGCATCATTTAGCCACAGAGGATCAACAGTTTATAAAAAATCACTGTGGATTAAGTTTTATCACAGTCACATACAGGTATCTGCCAAAATATAGGAAACACCAACATAAAGTGTCTTAAAAGTGTGTTGTGCCAGAACAGAACAGAACAGCTTCAGTGTCTTGGTATAGATTCTACAAGTGGCTCTAAACCATGGCAGGTAAATGCACCCCACACTATAACACTGTGGTTCCCAAACTGTTGGGCCTGCCCCCCCTAGGGGTCGGGAGGGAGAGGGCGAGTGATGTTCCCCAATGCTGGAAGGGGGAACCCAAGGGGAAAGGTTTGGGAACCCCTGCCATAACATATACTTTGTATCCCTTGTTTACTCAAGTGTTTCCTTTTATTTTGTCAGTTAATGGAATGCCTGCAGTCGGGAAGGCCGCAGTTTGGGCAGCATTCATGCCAAACTGGCTACAGCCTGTTGCGTTGTGTCCATAGACATATAATCCATATAAGAGTTTCGTAACCTCTTACCCTATCAATGGATGCCAGTCCAGACTTGAATGGGAACTGCCATCTATGGATTATATGTCTATGGTTGGTTGAGGCTGTTGGTTTGCCTTTTGCAGATTTCAAAATGCAATCGTGGGAAAAACAAACAGTTTGGAAAGCAAATGCCCACTGCTGGACAGAGAGGACTAGTCTGTCTGTTGAACCAATATAATATTTTTCTCAACAACTCACAATTTGTATCTAACAGCAGCACTGTTATCCAAAGTTGCTCATCCTGAGATAGGCTATTGCCACAACGAGCGCATCGGTCATCACAGTGAGTAGCGTATGGCTTCATCATTAGGTGAGTCAGTGTGCCAATGGAAATTGTATTTAGTAGCCTACTGTAGCCTATGATATGTACTGTATATATATTGCCTCCTAATATTGTACAATCTGTGTGTCGCTTCATTGGCCTGGGCTATTGTTTGTTTGAATTCCAAACCAGATTGATCTCAGTTTGTCAGTTTTAGAGTAGCCACTCATTTTGGTTATTTGCCTATATAAAAATAAACCCCAGAGCCTATGATTTCTTAATCCGGCCCTGTTTGTGGATTATAATTAATGGAATTTTTGTAGGGATTTATACATTTTTCATTAGGTGAAATCAAGTTTGAAATTTCATGAAAATTACAGACGTTAGAAGCCTTTTTAAAACTGAAATACACAAAATTCTCAGCAACAAAAGAGGGATCAAATTAAGATCCTACATCTGTACATGTGGTTGAGTGTACAGTAGATAGAGAGGGCCTTGAAGGGCCTTGTGTACTGTGTTCTCCCAGAGAGAGGCGGAGGCATGTGTGGCTCACAAAAAAGCTCCCACATACACTTACCTTCTCATCATTCCCTGAAACATGGATTTGATTAAATATGCCTCCTATGCCTGCAGATCACATTTCTGGGTGGGCTGCAATAAAGTATGTGTGTGGGTAAGGAAAATGAATAAATATTGCATAAATGTATAGTACAGAAAAATACCTTTGTTAAATCATGGGATGTAGTTGTATTTATTCCTGCAGTCAAAGGTTTTCTACCCTTCAGCTGAGAAGTTAAATCATCAGTGTGACTGTCAAAACACAGCAGATCTACAGTCATGTATCTGCACAGGCTCTAATAACTAGATATACCCCCAGTGGGGAGCCAGTGTTACTCATCTTGCTACAGAGCTCTCTCTGGCTTCTCACATCTAAAGCCAGACCCAGACCCTGCCCTGCAAGGACACAACCCCAGGGGAGTGATGTCATTCTGGGTTGGGGAGGGAGTGGTAGGGAAGGAAGAGGGTAGTGGGGGAGAAAGGGAGTGGGATGATTACAGTGGGAGAGGAGGATGAGGAGGAGAGAGGGGACTAGAGTGGCAGAGGGGAATTGGAATGAGGCTAGCTGGGGAGGGGAAGAGAGGGAGTTTGATGGAGGGGGAATGAAACAGGGCATTGTTGTGTCTGTTGTAAATGGTAGCGTTGTGCAGTGTGCTTCTCTCAGGGTTTTATAGGCATGGATAGAAGATGAGGACGAGCAGCTCAGCAGTAAAGACATGTGCTGTGGTTTTAATCCTCTACATCCCATTCGTCCTCACATCTGCCCCTGACTCTCACTTCCCACTTCTCTATGTGATTCCAACAATTTTCTGTCTTTGCACAGACACACAAACACGCACACACAAGCACACACACGCACGCACACGCACGCACATAAGTACGTATTCATGCACACCCGCAAACACACACACACACACACACACAGTCTCTCTGACAGAGTGAATGCCACTGTTCACTGTCAGGCCAGATGCATATCTCTGACCATAACATCTTCAGAACAGGACAACCCTTTTAAAGGCATTCCACTTTGTCCCCAGTCTGACTGACTACGCTACATGAATCCCTAACATAGGATTTAGGAGGAAACAGACATTGAGAGATGATAGTTGTCCAATGTTGTGTACAGTATACTTCCTATATTTAATTGATGTGACACCTCCTGCCGACCCCCTGTCCCCTCTGATACCTCCTGGTATGATTGGCCACTTCTCTGCTTTCTGTTTGTGGTCACGCCAGCACTCACCAGAGGCCACAGGAAGTATTTGAGAGAGTTTGCACTTCCCTACCTTCCTCCATCTGGCATGTCCCCTCTTCCTGCTCCCCCCCACACACACACATACAGTATACACCAGCTCCACACACACACACATTCAGTATACACCAGCTCCACACACACACGCTAATCAGGACATGCTTGTTCTCATCCATTACTCTCACTCAAGCAGCTGCTTTTCTTATTGTCTTCTCTGTTTCATTAGTTTCTTCCTCTCTTCCTTCAATCTGCATAATCTCTAGTAGTTTACTCAATCTAGTAGAATTGATTTCTGGAGCTGCTTGGAAACCATAATCAATAGCCACAGCCATTATGGAAATCAAGTTAAAATAGGATTGGCATTATTGCAGCTCTCTGACTGGCTATCTGTAAATGAAGAGTTTTGTTCAAAACCCAATATACCCACATTTTTCACATTTGTGTTTTTACATCAGAAATGATTGTTTATGGGTACCTTTATGTGTGTGTAAAATATTACTGTTCTCAGATTTGTTATTCATATATTTTAGATGTGTATTAAAATGGATGTTGTTGCAGAACTACAATAAATTTATTCATAATGTAGCTGGAATGGAATGTTGGTATCCTGTATATAATATTTGCCCGGTCAAGTCACCATGCCCCTACTGCAAAAAAACGCTGACATATATTTGTATCAATAATTATAATAGAACATGGGCATAAATATAAAGTTTAGTAATTCATTTTTTAAAATACAGTACTAATGTCACGTACGTGAGGAGAGATGTACCAAGGCACAGCAGATGTTGAGTTCCACATATTTATTATAAAGTGAAACTTAGCAAAAACAAAACAATAAATCAATAAACTAACAACGAAACGTGACTACGTGGTGCACATGCACAAAACACAAAATAATATCCCACAAACACAGGTGGGAAAAATGCTACCTAAATATGATCCCCAATTAGAGACAACGATTACCAGCTGCCTCTAATTGGGAATCATACAAATCACCAACATAGAAAAATAAACTAGAACACCACATAGAAATAATAAACTAGAATACCCCTAGTCACCATACAAGAAACAAGGGCTCTCTATGGTCAGGGCGTGACTACTAATCTGAAGGGGCACGTGCCCCTGCGCCACCCTATGGGCATGACACCTACTGTATGCCTACCAGTGGTGATGTATACATTTCTGTTCTGGCATGTAAAGAACAGTGGACGTTCTGTGTGTAGTATCGTATCTCTTTATATGTGTGTGTGTGTGTGCGCGTGCGCATGCATGAGTGTGTGTGGTGGTAACGACCCAGCGCCACAAGGACACGTCTGAGGCGGATGTGGCTGTGTCAGGTGTCCCTGAGCGTTTCTCAGTGAGGCGGAGAGAGGAGCAGGAGAAACACAAGCTGTGTGGATCTGATGACTATCACTGTCAACCCCACGCCCCACACTGCTCCTGCTGCTGCTGTCTGCTGTTCTGTTCTGTTCTCCCTCTCTCTCCATGTAGTACATGAAGGACCGTGCCCGGGGCAAGGTGTCGCCCATCCGACGCTTGTCATTCTTGCTGTTTTCATGTGTTAAGTTACAATCCCCCCTCCTCAAGGCGATGGCTGTTGATGTGAGAGTGACGGAGCAGTTGCCATGTCGATGGGCTGAAGCCTTCTTAATCATTGTTCAGCTCTGTAGGAATGGGTTGTATAAATTGTCTAAGATATGAAGCCCAGTCATTGGGATATAGTATGTCTGAGTATGTGATTAGCTTATTGTTTGCATATGCAGATCTTTGATTTGCATGTGGAGATATTTGATGTCAGAGTATTTTTTCTACAATTGAAGATGAAAGCACTAGGCACATAACAGCACAACAGTGTTAAATACAGAATTTATTTAAAAGGTTACCAAGATCAGATTATCTGATTTATCAAGTATTTAGGTCAACATTTTACATAAATTATTCCTGGAAATGGATCCCATTCATTCCAAATCAAATCAAATATTTGTATTTTGTCTCACCCAGTAGAATCATTGACTGAAGAAGCATTGATTGAAGAAGCATTGACTGAAGAAGCATTGACTGAAGAAGCATTGACTGAAGAAGCATTGACTGAAGAAGCATTGACTGAAGAAGCATTGCCTGAAGAAGCATTGCCTGAAGAAGCCGGCTCATAAACATTGTATATGCAGGAACATATACATGGCGTAGGTTTGATTTTATTCTAGCTAACAACTTCCCCATTGACAATAATACACGTATTTGTGACACATCCTTTGAAATGGGTATTAGACCCGTCTTTGAAAAGTTTATACTCTTTCTGTTGCCTCCAGTAACTGTCCAGTGTTTCCATGTTTCTATGAAATTAATTAATAATTCATTATATTATAATGAATTAGTTACTATATGAGTGAAATAGTTGTTAAATAGCAGCTTTACTGTGTTGGAATGGTGTGGGCGCACCCCAACAACAGAATGGTGTGGGCGCACCCCAACAACAGAATGGTGTGGGCGCACCCCAACAACAGAATGGTGTGGGCGCACCCCAACAACAGAATGGTGTGGGCGCACCCCAACAACAGAATGGTGTGGGCGCACCCCAACAACAGAATGGTGTGGGCGCACCCCAACAACAGAATGGTGTGGGTGAATACTGTTTATAAGACATTTGAATGCGAATAGACATCCTCCTCTATGAGGAAACAGCAAGTCGTTTTGAAACGGTCTGTTTGAGATACGAGTTTGAGGTGGCATTATAATGAATTAGTTACTATATGAGTGAAATAGTTTTTTTCCCTCCAATTTATGCTTTGGTCACAAATAGGAGTATAGGGTGAGTCGGCAACATTATTTGGGTATGAGTTACCATAATATGAACTTTTTAAAGGTTTGATTTTCACTGGACAGTTACAGTAAGTGGCAGTTCATCAGTGCTTTACGGAATGAGTTTGTGATGACTTTTCTCCCTCTCTGAATATGTTGTGGGGTTAAAATCTTCTATCCCATATTGTTGATTTAAATATGTCGGACCTGTCTTGTAAGCCCATGTGGGCCCATGCTTAATATGGTGATATGGAGAGGAGGGTGAAGGAATGGAAAACTTGGGAAAGGAGGAAGGACTTCTACTCTCTCAGTAACACTCTCATCGCAGCAGATGTTCAACTCTTGTGCTCTGAAGTAAAAGTTTAACTCTTGTTCACCCCTCTTATACCCAAACAGTGACTGACTCATTTGAACTTAGGAAGAGAGGAAAAGCTGCTGTGAAAATCACGTTTTCGTTGTCTTGCTCTGTTATTACCGGGTGAATCGCAAACATATTTTTATTTACTGCATTCCATTAACCCGCCCGGCTCCCAGCTGATACGGGGCCCTGATGGATTGAGCTTATTTTCTATGGATTTGGGAGTCTGCTTTGCCTGAGCTACGTGGCAAATTGGCTGTGTTCTTTTTTTTCTTATTCCTTTAGTTTATCCTCTCTTCTCCCTCTTGCCGTAGAACGAGAGAGACCAGGCTGAGTGAATTGAAGGGGCAATACTGATAAAGTAACAGGACTGCTCTCCATCTGTGGCTGGATCCCTGCTCGACCCTTTCGTTTAATTGAGGTCACTGCCTTTCTAAATTGTCATGTGCGCTTGTCACCCTGAGCGTGGAACATCTTTACACTCATCTCCAAACCCCGGGATAAATTATGCATGAACCTCGGGTGCCCCAGTCTCTCACACATGGTGTGCCAAACACACTTCCTGAACCTGTCAGTCCTCGCTATCTTTACACACACTTTCTCTCCTTCTCCCTTTCCCCCTGTCTTTCCCCTCACCTTTCTCTCTCTCTCACACCTTCATTCTTGTTCTCTTTTTCATGAAAGATACATATATATACTGTCGCTACCTCGGGGCTTCTTTACATGACCTCTGATATTTAGCATGCAGGCTTTTTTGGGAGAGCAGAGGGCTGTGTCTTTCCAGTAACGTGCAAGCCTGGCTTCTTTCTGGGTTCTGGAGACACGCAGTGCCCTGGTGCTCAAGCTTTTTGCTTGCGAATCGCTCCCCTCCCTATGGGTAGTGTGTGACATGCTAAAGACTAAAGCTGGCTAGGTGATGGTCTGCCTGAAGCGAAACAGTGTTTAACCCTCTTTCTACTGCCTAGCAGAGTCAACAACTGGGCACGGGATGAACAGATGTGGTGGGTTTCTGTTTAGTGAAAATAAAAAATGGTCTCTGTTCTCTTTCTGTGCGCTCAGCTGGGGCTGATGTGACTCCTGAGGAGTGCAGAATGCTGTGTTTGTATCTGGGTAATTACTCCACTTTAGTTCCAGGAAGAAGCCAGCCCATCTACCTGAACTGTGGCTCACCTTGCTCTAACGTTAGTAATTACCCTTTAGAGATTCTCCACCAACCCCATGCACACATCCACCTCTCCTGGGCTAGAAATAGACTCTTCCCCACTGAGACCGTCTCGCTGGCGGAGGATGAGAACCATGGGTAGAGCTAATGAACGTGAAGCGTTTGTGTGTGTGGAATCCAGGTTTAGTTTAGCTTTCTGTTGCACTGAAAAACCTCTCTGTTTTGGTACAGGTATACACAAAGGAATGGGTTATTTCACTTTCTCTTAAAGTCTCCCATTAAACCATGTAGCCTACTCATCCAATTATGTGTTGACTTTGTGCCTTTGTGAAGTCACTGTGCAGCTCCTATCAGAACACACCAGCACTAAAGTCTGCTATCGTCATTGACCCACCAGGCCAGCTCTAATTGGGCAGAATGCATCACCTGAGCTGACCTGCATACTGATTCAGCCATTTCTGCCCAGTCTGGCCCTCTGGGGCTTCCGTGCCCTTCACACCAGCCCTGACCTCATGACCCTATAAACCCTGAACCATCCACCCATCTCCTCAGCCTGATCCAGGGTCCCCTGTTGCATTTGACGTTCAATATCCTCCATCCTGGTTTTTGTTTTCCTCAGCTATAGAGTTACAGTACATGACCTTGAAGAGTTTCTCTACTATCTAGCTGGCCTGTGAATGACCCTGTGTCTTTTTATTGGCTTGATGAATCCGAGGTTGTCTGTGTAGAACTGGGAATCTTTGCAGAGACACAGCTCTGTTCTCAGTAATAGGAACCCAGTATCATGGTGTGTGTGAGCTAAGTGTTATCAGCGGTGGCGCTTTACGCCTCTGCCTCTGCCTACATCGCAATACACACACACACACACACACACACACACACGTACTGTATACACATATACACTGAACACTGCAACCACAAGGAGAGGTACTCTCAGGGCCGTTAAACGGTGTGTGTATTTTTGCACCTGCGTAAGTCGTTCATCAATCACACTGTAACAAGTCTCAGCAGCGGTTTGTTTATCTGCATTTAGCAGACAAAATGGAGAATCGACTTGATTTAAAGCGCAATTCCACTGCAGGCTTTCCTGCTTCATTACGCCAATCTCCTTACCTCTCCTCTCTCTCTCTCGCTCTCTCTCTCTCTCTCTTTTTCTTCACTCTTTCTTGTTGTGCACTCCAGATCTGAAGTTCCCTCCTCCTCCTTCTCTCCCCCTCTTTCTTCCCAGGTAGGCCTTCTCCTTGGTGAGGAGAGGGGGAGCGGAGTGCTCAGAGCTAACTGACATGAAGACAGGTCCCTAGGCAGGGCAAACTGTGAAAGTGTGGGAGTCCCCGAGCTGTGCTGCTTGTTTGTGAGGCATTTTGTATCAGATGGGTTTGGGGGGAGGAGAGCTGATATTGGGAGGTACACAGTGTTCTGCTGTGCCTCATGAGGTGTATGTGCGCCCCCTGACAGAGCAGTGTGGAGGGAGAAGGGAGAGAGAAAGACAAGGTGGGAAAAGAGGGAGAGTGCGGGGGATGCACTGAGAAAGGCCTCAATTCTCTTTATGTCTGACCTACTCCAGAGTGTGCAGTGTTCAGACTGTAAGAAGAGGTATTGACCACTCTCTCAGTCCTTGGTTGTTAATGGTTATTTATTTTCCCAGCGGCACCATTTATGACTTAGAGGGGTTTGATTACACGTGTGGTTTGAAGAAGACACATTTATGAAGCCTTTTTTTCTGTTTTTTATTGTTGAATGGAAGTACCGAGGTTAAGTATATAATTTACTCTGAAGTCATTTATTTTCTGCTTATTGATTCCATCTAGAATTTAACTTTCAGATCTTACTGACTCCATTATAAAGTAATAACCCCCAGTCAATAAATGGTGCTCTCAAGTAATGTGTTTATTGAATGTCGGTTTATTGGAATGTACCATTAGGCCATGGTAGACGGGGGTGGGGGTGCATATATCATCATGTCTGTGTTCAGTCAGCAGTGATGGGAACAGAATAAGAGACAAACTACTCTCCGTCAGGTCCAGTAAATTCATCATCTTGTTTTTATCCCCCCTCTAATGGGTCTCTCAAGGATGAGTGTATAGCATAAGGGGAATTATGGCCCGGTGTCAATCTGTTTAAACTGAAATGAGATGTAATTTTCTCTTCTGAGGAGAGAGAGAGAGGGGGAGAGAGAGGGAGATTGAGAGGGAGAGGCAAAGAATGAGTGATTTAGATGGATAAAGGAATGAGCGATTTAGATGGAAATCAGGTCAGATATGCACAAGCAAATAAAATGAAAGTAGAGGTGAATTCAATGCTATGTAAATGAAGCCAACACTAAATGTGTAGGCCAAATAATGGTATTTTCTTTATTTAAAAAATATCTCCCTCTCCCACCTCATCTCTTTCATTTCTCTCTCTACATGTAACCAAATACTTACATCATTAAAATACAAACTTTTATTAATTTAAACAGACTACTAAATTAAAACCAATCCCCCCTCCTCATCCTCTGCACATAGGACCCCCCACAAAATCCCCCAGAAGGTTCACCAGTCCCCCATATACATGCTCCAGTTTCAGCTGATCCCGCCCCAGCAGCACAGCTCTGAGGTCTGTACAACGTGCCCCCTGCATCTCGTGTTTCCTAGTCTTCCAGATGTATATTTTTACCTGCCCCAACAGGTAATTTACTAGACTGTCCCTAAGCCTATTTGCTAATCTATACCTAGTCCCTCCAACATACAGGTCTACAGTCAGCCCCAACCCTAGGCCTGTACACCACCCACCCAGGACTGAAAACATTGCTACCAGCCTGGAATAAGAGAAAAACGGATGCTGCACAGTCTCCTCCTACCCACAGAACAGACACTCCCTCCCCACTGATGGATCAAGGTGCGACACATATCTGTTCGTAGCGATAGCCACATTAATAATCCTCCACTATAGATCAGCAATATGCCTCTCTATGGGATGCTTACACAGGGAGTGCCAACATCCTCTCAGAGAAGAGCCCGGTCCCACCCCCCGGCCACCTCGTTGCCCTCAGCCCGTGCAGATGATCTTCCTGAGCCACCTTCACAGCTTTTTTGCTGGCTGTGCAAAAGGCCCCCAGATCCGGAGTATTGAAAGATAGGATCATTCCCTCACCCTTCTGCTATTCCTCTGCAGCGGCAGCGATGGTGAATGAGGTAGGTCAGTGTCATTTGCCTATTCCCCAGCAGTTCTCTGAATGAGCCTGGTAGTGCAGCAAGGACCCCCTACACCACCTGCTGCAGCAGCGTGGTTGACTTTATGGATGAAGCCTCAGCCATGTCGCTAGCAGATTTACACCCAGCTTCTTCTTGCAGGTCACCCAACTTAGTGAAACCCGCTCTCACAAGCCTGGCCTGCAAGCTGTCAGAGGTCAGCATTCTGGTCTGGATTAGTTGGTTGTGACACAGTGGCCCCTCCTTTTTTTCCATGCTCCTGGTCGTGAAACGTTTCTGTGAACAAATATTATTTTTCCACGCCAAAAGCACAGTGCGGTAGAGTGGAGTAATGGCTGACATATCTACCTGCTCCAGATCCAACAGGAACAAGGGCCTGTCATAACCTAGGTCTGTCCCCTGCTCTCCTCAGAACAGCCCAAGCAGTGTCTCTCCAGCATGGGGCTGGTATGGGGGGCTGGTACAGAAGTCTATGTGCAGCTTGTAGGCGGAAAGCTGTCACTCTGGACCCAATGTCCACCAGCACATGGCCCACCTCATGCAAAGAGAGGTGTAACACTGCTGGCGTGTCCAATGTTGGCCAGGCCAAATTAAATCCACCAGCAACCACTCTGTGGGGGGTACACCAGAGCATTGAAGTAGCCAAGATGTTAGCGACCACGACCCTTCCCCTGAAAGACATCAGTGGCAACAACCACAGCCATTTAGACAACTTAGCCGCAATTATGTCCATCAACCCCTCCCAATTTCTCCCCTGAAACTCTAAGGTCCCCAAGAACACCCCTAAGAACTTCAACCCTACTCTGTCACACTGTAGCCCCCCAGGAAGACTAGTAGATCCTGCTCTGACCCACTGTAGCCCCCAGGAAGATTAGGAGATCCTGCTCTGACCCACTGTACTGTAGCCCCCCAGGAAGACTAGGAGATCCTGCTCTGACCCACTGTAGCCCCCAGGAAGACTAGGAGATCCTGCTCTGACCCACTGTACTGTAGCCCCCCAGGAAGACTAGGAGATCCTGCTCTGACCCACTGTAGTCCCCCAGGAAGACTAGGAGATCCTGCTCTGACCCACTGTAGCCCCCCAGGAAGACTAGGAGATCCTGCTCTGACCCACTGTAGTCCCCCAGGAAGACTAGGAGATCCTGCTCTGACCCACTGTACTGTAGCCCCCAGGAAGACTAGGAGATCCTGCTCTGACCCACTGTACTGTAGCCCCCCAGGAAGACCATGAGACCCTGCTCTGACCCACTGTAGCCCCCCAGGAAGACTAGGAGATCCTGCTCTGACCCACTATACCCCCCAGGAAGACTAGGAGATCCTGCTCTGACCCACTGTAGCCCCCCAGGAAGACTAGGAGATCCTGCTCTGACCCACTGTAGCCCCCCAGGAAGACTAGGAGATCCTGCTCTGACCCACTATAGCCCCCCAGGAAGACTAGGATCACTGTACTGCTCTGACCCACTGTACTGTAGCCCCCCAGGAAGACCAGGAGATCCTGCTCTGACCCACTATAGCCCCCCAGGAAGACTAGGAGATCCTGCTCTGACCCACTGTACTGTATCCCCCCAGGAAGACCAGGAGATCCTGCTTTGGCCCACCTCACTCTTCTCCCAGTTCACCTTAGGTGATGCCGTTCACTCAAACAACACTAATGCCCTGCTAACCTTATCTATATCTACCTCCCCTTTAATAAACACTGTTACATCATCAGCATAAACTGACAATGAAGCCGACCTCCAAGCTACTACCCCTAGAAACGTGAACTATTGTGTCTAAACAGCCGATTTTCCAAACCCTTTGACAGTATTTTGTAGAGCAATGACACCGGCCCCCTTCTTTGGCAGTAATGACAGCACTGTTGTATTTACTTTGCCACCATGGCCTTTTTTTGCCTTTACCTCCCTTCTCACCTCATTTGCTCACATTGTATATAGACTTGTTTATACTGTATTATTGACTGTATGTTTGTTTTACTCCATGTGTAACTCTGTGTCGTTGTATCTGTCGAACTGCTTTGCTTTATCTTGGCCAGGTCGCAATTGTAAATGAGAACTTGTTCTCAACTTGCCTACCTGGTTAAATAAAGGTAAAATAAAAAACTGCCCACTGGCAGCTGACTGGTAAACAGAGTTCTCAAAAGGCTCCCGAAAGACCTCCAAGAGGTGTTTATAAAACTCAGCTGTCAGTCTATCAACCCCCAGCACACTGCCTGGAGAGAGCTGCTGCACAGCCGCTGTTAGTTCCTGAAACTAAAGATCACCCTCCAGCCAGGCACTCTGCTCAGGCCCGAGCTTAGGCAGCCCCTGTAGAATCTCTTGAGCACACAGAGGATCAGTGTTGCTGTCACTGTAGAGGTCTGCGTAGAAGTCCATAGTTATCCTTCTCATCTCCACCAAATCCGACGTCAGAGACCCTGAAGGACGCCGAAGATGGATGATCTGCTTCTGCTGCGCCGACTTCCTCTCCAGGTTGAAGAAGAACGCACTCTGAGCACACCCTTCACCTGATCTTGTAAAAAAGACCCCAGCTGCGTCCGCTTAGCCCTCAACTCCCTTTCTGATCCTGAGTCATACTGCCCAATAAGGCTATTTTCAATGTCTCTAATATCCTGCTCCAACCTGAATGCACTACCAGCGCTTTGAAAAATGTATACTATATATATTGTCTCACATTCCTACTGCCAAAAGGACCAACTGCACGGACAATCGGTAAATTACATTAAAATACAATTTTATTCATCATTCTGGCTTGTAGAGGTCATGAGAGGAAACTTTCTTGATTCAAACACTCATTTCTGCCCGACGTAGAACTCTATGCAATTTCCAGGCAAGCAATTCCGATGTTTGGGGTAGAGCCAGACGCGACAGTGGATCCATCAGTGCCACGTTCGTCCTGCTCCCTGTGCGTGCATGCATGCCTCTTATGTCCAATTTCCCCACACTCAAAACCCTTCAGACTACCTGTGGTTGCATAAACCATGTAGGCTTTCCCCCCTTTTTACCTCACCTGGTACAAAATATGTCAAGTTGAAAACCTGCCTTCTAGCCTACAAGCGGTAACGTTTCAACAGTGGGGTTTTACATCCAAGTAATAACTCTCTCATTGGGCTGCCAAATTTCCTGTAAGGTGCGAGCTCTCGCATCAGGTTCATATTCGGCTCAGGCATATACCTGAACCCATGGCGGAGAGACAGGTACAGTGTCTCCACGTGAGACTCCATCCCCACTCCCACCAAACAAATCAAGAGAGAGAGAGAGAGAGAGAGAACAGGCTGACCCTAGTCCCCCGACACATAAACTCTTCCAGCACAATGGAGGCTGAGACAGGAGGGGTCGGGAGACACTGTGGCCCCGTCTGATTATACCCCTGGACAGGGCTAACCAGGTAGGATATAATCCCACCCACTTTGCCAAAGCACAGTCCCAACACCACTAGAGGGGTATCTTTAACCACCAACCTACTACACTGAGACAAGGCCGAGTATAGCCCACAAATGTCACCCAAGCGACTAACTCACCCAACAATGTAGGCTATATAACCACTCAATTAAATTACTTAACCTAAAAACCGAAAAAAGATTAGAAACAAGAAAAACATTAGCTTAAAAAAGGGACAGCAAACCCTGTCACCACCCACAGCAACCTCACACAACCAACTCCAGAGAGAGAGAGAGAGGTGAGGCCACCAAACCCTGTCACCACCCACAGCAACCTCACACAACCAACTCCAGAGAGAGAGAGAGAGGTGAGGCCACCAAACCCTGTCACCACCCACAGCAACCTCACACAACCAACTCCAGAGAGAGAGAGAGAGGTGAGGCCACCAAACCCTGTCACCACCCACAGTAACCTCACACAACCAACTCCAGAGAGAGAGAGAGAGGTGAGGCCACCAAACCCTGTCACCACCCACAGCAACCTCACACAACCAACTCCAGAGAGAGAGAGAGAGAGAGAGGTGAGGCCACCAAACCCTGTCACCACCCACAGCAACCTCACACAACCAACTCCAGAGAGAGAGAGAGAGAGAGAGGTGAGGCCACCAAACCCTGTCACCACCCACAGCAACCTCACACAACCAACTCCAGAGAGAGAGAGAGAGAGAGGTGAGGCCACCAAACCCTGTCACCACCCACAGCAACCTCACACAACCAACTCCAGAGAGAGAGAGAGAGGTGAGGCCACCAAACCCTGTCACCACCCACAGCAACCTCACACAACCAACTCCAGAGAGAGAGAGAGAGAGAGAGAGAGGTGAGGCCACCAAACCCTTTCACCACCCACAGCAACCTCACACAACCAACTCCAGAGAGAGAGAGAGAGGTGAGGCCACCAAACCCTGTCACCACCCACAGCAACCTCACACAACCAACTCCAGAGAGAGAGAGAGAGGTGAGGCCACCAAACCCTGTCACCACCCACAGCAACCTCACACAACCAACTCCAGAGAGAGAGAGAGAGAGGTGAGGTCACCAAACCCTGTCACCACCCACAGCAACCTCACACAACCAACTCCAGAGAGAGAGAGAGAGGTGAGGCCACCAAACCCTGTCACCACCCACAGCAACCTCACACAACCAACTCCAGAGAGAGAGAGAGAGAGGTGAGGCCACCAAACCCTGTCACCACCCACAGCAACCTCACACAACCAACTCCAGAGAGAGAGAGAGAGAGAGAGAGAGAGAGAGAGAGAGAGAGAGGTGAGGCCACCAAACCCTGTCACCACCCACAGCAACCTCACACAACCAACTCCAGAGAGAGAGAGAGAGGTGAGGCCACCAAACCCTGTCACCACCCACAGCAACCTCACACAACCAACTCCAGAGAGAGAGAGAGAGGTGAGGCCACCAAACCCTGTCACCAACCACAGCAACCTCACACAACCAACTCCAGAGAGAGAGAGAGAGGTGAGGCCACCAAACCCTGTCACCACCCACAGCAACCTGACACAACCAACTCCAGAGAGAGAGAGAGAGGTGAGGCCACCAAACCCTGTCACCACCCACAGCAACCTCACACAACCAACTCCAGAGAGAGAGAGAGAGAGAGGTGAGGCCACCAAACCCTGTCACCACCCACAGCAACCTCACACAACCAACTCCAGAGAGAGGTGAGGCCACCAAACCCTGTCACCACCCACAGCAACCTCACACAACCAACTCCAGAGAGAGAGAGAGAGGTGAGGCCACCAAACCCTGTCACCACCCACAGCAACCTCACACAACCAACTCCAGAGAGAGAGAGAGAGAGAGGTGAGGCCACCAAACCCTGTCACCACCCACAGCAACCTCACACAACCAACTCCAGAGAGAGAGAGAGAGGTGAGGCCACCAAACCCTGTCACCACCCACAGCAACCTCACACAACCAACTCCAGAGAGAGAGAGAGAGGTGAGGCCACCAAACCCTGTCACCACCCACAGCAACCTCACACAACCAACTCCAGAGAGAGAGAGAGAGGTGAGGCCACCAAACCCTGTCACCACCCACAGCAACCTCACACAACCAACTCCAGAGAGAGAGAGAGAGCTGAGGCCACCAAATCCTGTCACCACCCACAGCAACCTCACACAACCAACTCCAGAGAGAGAGAGAGAGGTGAGGCCACCAAACCATGTCACCACCCACAGCAACCTCACACAACCAACTCCAGAGAGAGAGAGAGAGGTGAGGCCACCAAACCCTGTCACCACCCACAGCAACCTCACACAACCAACTCCAGAGAGAGAGAGAGAGAGGTGAGGCCACCAAACCCTGTCACCACCCACAGCAACCTCACACAACCAACTCCAGAGAGAGAGAGAGAGAGAGAGGTGAGGCCACCAAACCCTGTCACCACCCACAGCAACCTCACACAACCAACTCCAGAGAGAGAGAGAGAGAGAGGTGAGGCCACCAAACCCTGTCACCACCCACAGCAACCTCACACAACCAACTCCAGAGAGAGAGAGAGAGGTGAGGCCACCAAACCCTGTCACCACCCACAGCAACCTCACACAACCAACTCCAGAGAGAGAGAGAGAGATGAGGCCACCAAACCCTGTCACCACCCACAGCAACCTCACACAACCAACTCCAGAGAGAGAGAGAGAGAGAGGTGAGGCCACCAAACCCTGTCACCACCCACAGCAACCTCACACAACCAACTCCAGAGAGAGAGAGAGAGAGAGGTGAGGCCACCAAACCCTGTCACCACCCACAGCAACCTCACACAACCAACTCCAGAGAGAGAGAGAGAGAGGTGAGGCCACCAAACCCTGTCACCACCCACAGCAACCTCACACAACCAACTCCAGAGAGAGAGAGAGAGATGAGGCCACCAAACCCTGTCACCACCCACAGCAACCTCACACAACCAACTCCAGAGAGAGAGAGAGAGAGGTGAGGCCACCAAACCCTGTCACCACCCACAGCAACCTCACACAACCAACTCCAGAGAGAGAGAGAGAGAGGTGAGGCCACCAAACCCTGTCACCACCCACAGCAACCTCACACAACCAACTCCAGAGAGAGAGAGAGAGAGAGGTGAGGCCACCAAACCCTGTCACCACCCACAGCAACCTCACACAACCAACTCCAGAGAGAGAGAGAGAGAGAGGTGAGGCCACCAAACCCTGTCACCACCCACAGCAACCTCACACAACCAACTCCAGAGTCAGAGAGAGAGGTGAGGCCACCAAACCCTGTCACCACCCACAGCAACCTCACACAACCAACTCCAGAGAGAGAGAGAGAGAGGTGAGGCCACCAAACCCTGTCACCACCCACAGCAACCTCACACAACCAACTCCAGAGAGAGAGAGAGAGGTGAGGCCACCAAACCCTGTCACCACCCACAGCAACCTCACACAACCAACTCCAGAGAGAGAGAGAGAGAGGTGAGGGCACCAAACCCTGTCACCACCCACAGCAACCTCACACAACCAACTCCAGAGAGAGAGAGAGAGGTGAGGCCACCAAACCCTGTCACCACCCACAGCAACCTCACACAACCAACTCCAGAGAGAGAGAGAGAGAGGTGAGGCCACCAAACCCTGTCACCACCCACAGCAACCTCACACAACCAACTCCAGAGAGAGAGAGAGAGGTGAGGCCACCAAACCCTGTCACCACCCACAGCAACCTCACACAACCAACTCCAGAGAGAGAGAGAGAGGTGAGGCCACCAAACCCTGTCACCACCCACAGCAACCTCACACAACCAACTCCAGAGAGAGAGAGAGAGGTGAGGCCACCAAATCCTGTCACCACCCACAGCAACCTCACACAACCAACTCCAGAGAGAGAGAGAGAGAGGTGAGGCCACCAAACCCTGTCACCACCCACAGCAACCTCACACAACCAACTCCAGAGAGAGAGAGAGAGGTGAGGCCACCAAACCCTGTCACCACCCACAGCAACCTCACACAATCAACTCCAGAGAGAGAGAGAGAGGTGAGGCCACCAAACCCTGTCACCACCCACAGCAACCTCACACAAACAACTCCAGAGAGAGAGAGAGAGAGGTGAGGCCACCAAACCCTGTCACCACCCACAGCAACCTCACACGACCAACTCCAGAGAGAGAGAGAGAGGTGAGGCCACCAAACCCTGTCACCACCCACAGCAACCTCACACGACCAACTCCAGAGAGAGAGAGAGAGGTGAGGCCACCAAACCCTGTCACCACCCACAGCAACCTCACACAACCAACTCCAGAGAGAGAGAGAGAGGTGAGGCCACCAAACCCTGTCACCACCCACAGCAACCTCACACAACCAACTCCAGAGAGAGAGAGAGAGGTGAGGCCACCAAACCCTGTCACCACCCACAACAACCTCACACAACCAACTCCAGAGAGAGAGAGAGAGAGAGGTGAGGCCACCATTGTAAGTAGTTGAAACGCTGTCTCCCATTGATCAAAGTGGGTGGATTCCTCGTCTTGCAACGTGCAGATAATCATGTCACCCGCGCCCCCTCTAACTCCATCGGGAGTGGTTTGGTGTGTATAGATAATTTCCTCTCTGTTCTCCAATCTCCCTCTCTTTGATGTATGTGATCTGCGTGGGGTGAGATAGGTTTGAGTTTGACACAGACATACACAAGTGCATGTGCATTTGCACACAAGCAGATATAGACCAACAGTGATATAGTGTTGGAATTTTTGAATTTCATCAGATAAACTACATATCAAAAACAAATCCCAGTCCCTCAGTCAATGTTAAAATGTTAGTGGCTCTAGGCTCCTTTCATCTCAGGACCTTTTAATATGATCTTTATACACATTACTCAAGTTTAATGGTGTCACTAGTTGTCATTAATGTACAGCTGTGGTTTAGTGTGTTCAGACATTACATAATTCAATCTGAGACAAATTTCAGTTTGTAGAGGAGAGAGACCTGAAAACAATGCTTCCGTCTTCCAATGCTTCTTCCATAAGCTTTATCGAGATACCATTATTTAATGTATCCTTAATACCAAGCTACACCCACCATAACTCTCCCTTCCCCCCAACCCACAAACCCCTTAACCCCCTCACCCTAGTTCCCCCTAATCTTAAACGTAATCATTTGATTTGGTTATCCCTGGAGAAATACATATCCCAGGTGTGTTTTATCTCCTGCTAAAAATATGTTCCAGCAGCTCTAGTCATTTATTAGCTGGATTCACCTCACCACTCTGCCGCCTTATCGCAAATTGATGGGAGCCGTTAACACCAGGCATTTTACTTACAAATGTCTAATTTTGGGAACATTTAGCTTCGTCACAGTGAGTCTGAGCGGATGACTTCGTAACCCTGTGTCACGCTGTGACAGAGGTGTGGCTACACTCTGGAAAATACGATTTTGTATTTTCTGCTCCCTTACCTTCCACAGAGGGTGAGTTTTGTACCTCGTTTTAATGCTTTTGTGAATGCATCTCAAGCATCTAGCAGAGATTCAGCTCATTTTAGAGTCAGAGTACCTTGCCAGGTGCTTTGGCAGTATTTGACAGGACGTGACAGCTGTTAGACGTGGTGTGAGGGACAAAGTCTTTGGTGGCGTATGCATAGCATGTGCTACTTCCTGACATCAGTCCAATGCGCTAGAGAAGGCAGTAAGTAGATGGAGCAGGACAGTAAACACTAACCTATGCCACCATCAACTATGATGACACTCCTGTGAATAACTATATGGAATAGGGGAGGATAGAGGAGATAAAGAGGAGGAGAAAGAAGAAGATGAAGATAGTATGTTGTGTCCCCACAAGAATAGTAAACAAACAGAAATTTGACCAACTGGGGACATTTTGTTAGTCCCCACAATGTCAATTGCTATTTCTAGTGGTTTTAGGGTTAAAGTTAGAATTAGTGTTAGGGTTATAATTAGGTTTAGGGTTAGCAGCTAGGGTTTTTATGGTTCGGGTTAGGAGCTAGGTTTAGTGTTAAGAGTTAGGTTTAGGGGTTAGGAAAAATAGGATTTAGAAAGGTTAGTTATACAAGACTGTGTGTGTGTGTGTGTGTTTATTATTATTTATTTTTTCTTTCACATGTATTTTTCCAGGTAGTCTAGTTGAGAACAAGTTCTCATTTACAACTGCGCCCTGGCCAAGATAAAGCAAAGCAGTGTGACACAAACAACAACACAGAGTTACACATGGAATAAACAAACATACAGTCAATAATACGATAAAACAAGTCTATATACAGTGTGTGCAAATGAGGTACGATAAGGGAGGTAAGGCAATAAATAGGTCATAGTGGCGGAATAATTACAATGTAGAAATTAAACACTGGTGATAGATGTGCAGAAGACGAGTGTGCAAGTAGAGATACTGGGGTGCAAAGGAGCTAAATAAATAAAATAAATAACAGTATGGGGATGAGGTAGTTGGATAGGATTTTCTATGAATTGATTTGCAAATGATGCTGGAAAATAAGTATTTGGTCAATAACAAAAGTTTATCTCAATACTTTGTTATATACCCTTTGTTGGCAATGAAAGAGGTCAAACGTTTTCTGTAAGTCTTCACAAGGTTTTCACACACTGTTGCTGGTATTTTGGCTCATTCCTCCATGCAGATCTCCACGAGAGCAGTGATGTTTTGGGGCTGTTGCTGGGCAACACGGACTTTCAACTCCTTCCAAAGATTTTCTATGGGGTTGAGATCTGGAGACTGGCTAGGCCACTCCAGGACCTTGAAATGCTTCTTACGAAGCCACTCTTTCGTTGCCTGGGCGGTGTGTTTGGGATCATTGTCATGCTGAAAGACCCAGCCACGTTTAATCTTCAATGCCCTTGCTGATGGAAGGAGGTTTTCACTCAAAATCTCACGATACATGGCCCCATTCATTCTTTCCTTTACACGGATCCGTTGTCCTGGTCCCTTTGCAGAAAAATAGCCCCAAAGCATGATGTTTCCACCCCATGCTTCACAGTAGGTATGGTGTTCTTTGGATGCAACTCAGCATTCTTTGTCCTCCAAACACAACGAGTTGAGTTTTTACCAAAAGTAATATTTTGGTTTCATCTGACCATATGACATTCTCCCAATCTTCTTCTGGATCATCCAAATGCTCTCTAGCAAACTTCAGACGGGCCTGGACATGTACTGGCTTAAGCAGGGGGACACGTATGGCACTGCAGGATTTGAGTCCCTGGCGGCGTAGTGTGTTACTGATGGTAGGCTTTGTTACTTTGGTCCCAGCTCTCTGCAGGTCATTCACTAGGTCCCCCCGTGTGGTTCTGGGATTTTTGCTCACTGTTCTTGTGATCATTTTGACCCCACGGGGTGAGATCTTGCGTGGAGCCCCAGATCGAGGGAGATTATCAGTGGTCTTGTATGTCTTCCATTTCCTAATAATTGCTCCCACAGTTGATTTCTTCAAACCAAGCTGCTTACCTATTGCAGATTCAGTCTTCCCAGCCTGGTGCAGGTCTACAATTTTGTTTCTGGTGTCCTTTGACAGCTCTTTGGTCTTGGCCATAGTGGAGTTTGGAGTGTGACTGTTTGAGGTTGTGGACAGGTGTCTTTTATACTGATAACAAGTTCAAACAGGTGCCATTAATACAGGTAACGAGTGGAGGACAGAGGAGCCTCTTAAAGAAGAAGTTACAGGTCTGTGAGAGCCAGACATCTTGCTTGTTTGTAGGTGACCAAATCCTTATTTTCCACCATAATTTGCAAATGAATTCATAAAAAATCCTACAATGTGAATTTTCCTAATTTTGTCTGTCATAGTTGAAGTGTACCTATGATGAAAATTACAGGCCTCTCTCATCTTTTTAAGTGGGAGAACTTGCACAATTGGTGGCTGACTAAATACTTTTTGCCCCACTGTATATTGCACTGGTCATCCCCAAAGCCAACACTTCCTTTGGACGTCTTTCCTTCCAGTTCTCTCCTGCCAATGACTGGAACGAATTGCAAAAATCTCTGAAGCTGGAGTCTTATATCTCCCTCTCTAACTTTATGCATCAGCTGTCAAAGCAGCTTACTGTACCTGTACCTGACTGTACCTGAACACAGCCAATCTGTAAATAGCACACCCAACTACCTCATCCCCATATTATTACTTACCCTCTTGCTCTTTTGCACCCCAGTATCTCTACTTGCACATCATCATCTGCACATCTATCACTCCAGTATTAATGCTATATTGTAATTATATTGCCTCTATTGCCTATTTATTGCCTACATCCCTAGTCTTCTACATTTGCACACACTATACATAGATTTTTCTATTTTTATTTTCTATTGTGTTATTGACTGTACGTTTGTTTATGTGTAACTCTGTGTTGTTGTTTTTGTCGCACTGCGTTGCTTTATCTTGGCCAGATCGCAGTTGTAAATGAGAACTTGTTCTCAACTGGCCTACCTGGTTCAATAAAAGAGAAATTAAAATAAATCAATAAAAAACATACATACTTGAGATTCTTCAAATAGCCACCCTTTGCCTTGATGACAGCTTTGCACACTCTTGGCATTCTCTCAACCAGCTTAATGAGGTAGTCGCCTGGAATGCATTTCAATTAACAGGTGTGCATTCTTAAACGTTAATTTGTGGAATTTCTTTCCTTCTTAATGCGTTTGAGCCAATCAGTTGTGTTGTGACAAGGTAGGGGGGTATACAGAAGATAGCCCTATTTGGTAAAAAGTCCATATTGATAAAAGACCAAGTCCATATTATGGCAAGAACAGCTCAAATAAGCAAAGAGAAATGGCAGTCCATCAATACTTTAAGACATGAAGGTCAGTCAATATGGGACATTTCAAGAACTTTGAAAGTTGATTCAAGTGCAGTCGCAAAAACCATCAAGCACTATGATGTAACTGGCTCTCATGAGGACCGCCACAAGAATGGAAGACTCGGAGTTACCTCTGCTGCAGAGGATAAGTTCATTAGAGTTACCAGCCTCAGATATTGCAGCCCAAATACATGCTTCACAGAGTTTAAGTAACAGACACATCTAACAGACACACACAGGAGACTGTGTGAATCAGGCCTTCGTGGTCGATTTGCTGCAAAGAAACCACTACTAAAGGACACCAATAATAATAAGAGACTTGCTTGGGCCAAGAAACACGAGCAATGGACATTAGACCGGTGGATATTTGTCCTTTGGTGGGGAGTCCAAAATGGAGATTTTTGGTTCCAACTGCCATGTCTTTGTGAGACGCGGTGTGGGTGAACGGATGATCTCCGCATATGTATTTCCTACCATAAAGTATGGAGGAGGAGGTGTTATGGTGTAGGAGTGCTTTGCTAGTGACACTGTCTGTGATTTATTTAGAATTCAAGGCACTCTTAACCAGCATGGCTACCACAGCATTCTGCAGCGATACGCCAACCCATCTGGTTTACACTTAGTGGGATTATCATTTGTTTTTCAACAGGACAATGGCCAACACACCTCCAGGCTGTGTAAGGGTAATTTGACCAAGAAGGAGAGGGATGGAGTGCTGCATCAGATGATCTGGCCTCCACAATCCCCGGACCTCAACCAAATTGTGATGGTTTGGAATGAGTCGGACCGCAGAGTGAAGGAAAAGCAGCCAACAAGTGCTCATTATGGGGCAGCAGGTAGCCTAGTGTTGAGAGCATCATCAAGGCAAAGGGTGGCTATTTGAAGAATCTCATATAAAATAGATTTGGATTTGTTCAGCATTTCTTTGGTTGCTACATTTTTCCATTTGTGAGATTTCCTAGTTTATATATATATATATATATATTGTAGAAACATCTCAAGGATAATAAATGTAATCCGTAACATAACTTTTGGATTATCCAAACTCAGTAACATAATCTGATTAAATTCCGTTACTTTTAGATTACTTTCCCCTGTATGTTACCAATTGAACGACCTCGTTTGCAGGATAAATTAATGTTAAAGTTTACATAGCTGGCCATATATGGATGTCTAACCCATCGCTTTCTACTAAATTATATCCTTACATTATATATATTATATATAAAAAAAAGTTATGTTACGGATTACATTTATCATCCTTGAGATGTTTCTACAACTTGTAGAAGTTGGAGTCCACCTGTGGTAAATTCAATTGATTGGACATGATTTGGAAAGGCATACACCTGTTTATATAAGGTCTCATAGATGACAGTGCATTTCAGAGCAAAACCCAAGCCGTGAGGTTGAAGGAATTGTCCTTAGAGCTTCAAGACAGGATTGTGTTGAGGCAAAGATCTGGGGAAGGGTACCAACACATTTTTATTATTCTTAAATGGAAGAACTTTGGAACTACCAAGACTCTTCCTAGGTCTGGCCACCTAGCCTAACTGAGCAATCGGGGGAGAAGGGCCTTTGTCAGGGAAGTCACTCTGACAGAGCTCCAGAGAACATTCCAGAAGGACAACCATTTCTGCAGCACTCCACCAATCAGGCCTTTATGGTAAAGTGGCCAGACGGAAGCCACTCCTCAGTAAAAGGCACATTACAGCCCGCTTGGAGTTGGCCAAAAGGCACCTGAAGGACTATCAGACTATGAGAAACAAGGTTTTTGGTCTGATGAAACCAAGATTAAATTTTTTGACCTGAATGACAGGCGTAACTCTTTGACCTGAATGCCAAGCGTGGCTCCGGAACAAGTCTCTGAATGTCCTTGAGTGGCCCAGCCAGAGCCCGGACTTGAACCCGAACGATCATCTCTGGAGAGACCTGAAAATAGCTGTGCAGCTCCCCATCCAACCTGACAGAGCTTGGGAGGATCAGCAGAGAATAATGGGAGTATCTCCCCAAATACAGGTGTGCCTAGCTTATAGCATCATACCCAAGAAGACTCGAGGTAGTAATCTCTGCCAAAGGTACTTCAATAAAGTACTGAATAAATGGTCTGAATACTTATGTAAATGTAATTTTATGTGCAAAAATGTCTAAAACCTGTTTTTGTTCTGTCATTATTGGGTATTGTGTGTAGATTGATTTGGGGGAGAAAAACTATTTAAACATTTTAGAATAAGGCTGTAATGTAACAAAATGTGAAAAAGTCAAGGGGTCTCAATACTTTCCAGAATGCAATGTACACTGAATAATCTAAAATGGTGAATCCCATATTGGTCTTTCACATTCAGGCCAACCCAAGCTGTACTGTGCAGTAGGCTAATAGTAGGCCTACTATTGAAACAGATAAACTGAGTCAGAAATTCACAGGTTTCAAGTTTTCGTTCTCAAAGTCACACATTTTTTTTTACAGACCTTTTTTTGAGAGGTCTGTAAAAAATCTAAGAAATTGATTTTAATTTTTGAGAGTAGGTACCCTTTAATTCAAGTGTGCAGGCACCTAGCACTCCAGGAGGGGGGTGGGGGAGGGGATCTGTTTCGTTGAGCCCTAGGAGGGGGAATCACCTTGCCTGGGCGTTAATCGAATTGCACTGTGTCCGGCACTGATCCACATCCCATACCGCAGGATTACTCTCTGCAACTTCTGCTCCTGCCAGAACTCTGTTTATCGGCTCTCCAATACAATTTAATACACACCCCAAAGAACCCTTTCTCTGGTGCTGGGCTTGCAGCTTTACCATTCAGGTGTCTTAATCTTGTCAGGAGGAATGCATGAATCTCTCAGATCTCAATTTCAATGCTCACCACGGCTGCAATGGTGGCCATATTTGTCTGGAAAAACTGAGAACCAGAACCCAGGGAGAATAATCTCTGAGAGAGAGAGGAGACGGAGACCAATACAAACACACAAAGAAGCATATTAATAATAATGATACTTCACCTTAACCTTGTAGGTTAGCATTGGGTGGGATAAGTAAACGGGTCACAGGTGCCCATATGGATCCAAAGGGAGTTGGAAACGACTGCCCAAAAAAACAGATGGATTCACATCCTGGAACACCTCAACATGCAATGCACTCTGGGAGAGGTCGTAGGTCAGGAAATGGGGGAATGTGGGATTATCGCTGTGCGTCATAGAAAGAACAGATTAACTATGCTCTTACGATGGTGTATGGGTTGAACATAAAGACCTTGAGGCCGTTTCAGTATTGGAGCTACATTGAGCTGATCTTGACCCCTAAATTTAAGTCTCTGGCTTGCAGGAGCGGTGAAGGTCTAGGCTATTGATTCTGAATTATTCATCAGATGGCATTTGCAAAATGCCTATAATCTCAGAGTCAGACGATGACTCAAGTATGCATTTAATTTGTCTACTGTATACTGTTACTCTCTCCATTAGTCTTTACAGTAACGTGACTTTGACTACCAGTGTACTAAAACATGAGAGTGATTGGCTGTTATACATTACCCTTTCTATTGTATGCTCTGTGTCATTCAATCTGAAGAGGATCTGCCCTTGTTTACAGTGGAACATATGAGCTGGCGTCATCCACTGGTTCCGTATTCATCCCCGACACTCAATACAATGAGTCCTAATAGCTGAAAGGAAGCTATGGCAAAGGGGTTGTTATATGTCTACAGATGAAGGGGTGGGGGTTGTTATATGTCTACAGATGAAGGGGTGGGGGTTGTTATATGTCTACAGATGAAGGGTGGGGGGTTGTTATATGTCTACAGTTGAATGGGTGGGGGTTGTTATATGTCTACAGATGAAGGGTGGGGGGTTGTTATATGTCTACAGATGAAGGGGTGGGGGTTGTTATATGTCTACAGATGAAGGGGTTGGGGTTGTTATATGTCTACAGATGAAGGGGTGGGGGTTGTTATATGTCTACAGATGAAGGGTGGGGGGTTGTTATATGTCTACAGTTGAATGGGTGGGGGTTGTTATATGTCTACAGATGAAGGGGTTGGGGTTGTTATATGTCTACAGATGAAGGGGTGGGGGTTGTTATATGTCTACAGATGAAGGGTGGGGGGTTGTTATATGTCTACAGTTGAATGGGTGGGGGTTGTTATATGTCTACAGATGAAGGGTGGGGGGTTGTTATATGTCTACAGATGAAGGGGTGGGGGTTGTTATATGTCTACAGATGAAGGGGTGGGGGTTGTTATATGTCTACAGATGAAGGGGTTGGGGTTGTTATATGTCTACAGATGAAGGGGTGGGGGTTGTTATATGTCTACAGATGAAGGGGTGGGGGTTGTTATATGTCTACAGATGAAGGGGTGGGGGTTGTTATATGTCTACAGATGAAGGGGTTGGGGTTGTTATATGTCTACAGATGAAGGGTGGGGGGTTGTTATATGTCTACAGTTGAATGGGTGGGGGTTGTTATATGTCTACAGATGAAGGGGTGGGGGTTGTTATATGTCTACAGATGAAGTGGTGGGGGTTGTTATATGTCTACAGATGAAGGGTGGGGGTTGTTATATGTCTACAGATGAAGGGTGGGGGGTTGTTATATGTCTACAGATGAAGTGGTGGGGGTTGTTATATGTCTACAGATGAAGGGTGGGGTTTGTTATATGTCTACAGATGAAGGGTGGGGGGTTGTTATATGTCTACAGATGAAGGGTGGGGGGTTGTTATATGTCTACAGATGAAGTGGTGGGGGGTTGTTATATGTCTACAGATGAAGGGTGGGGGTTGTTATATGTCTACAGATGAAGTGGTGGGGGTTGTTATATGTCTACAGATGTAGGGGTTGTTATATGTCTACAGATGAAGTGGTGGGGGTTGTTATATGTCTACAGATGTAGGGGTTGTTATATGTCTACAGAATAAGGGGTGGGGGTTGTTATATGTCTACAGATGAAGGGGTGGGGGTTGTTATTTGTCTACAGTTGAAGGGGTGGGGGTTGTTATATGTCTACAGATGAAGGGGTGGGGGTTGTTATATGTCTACAGATGAAGGGTGGGGGTTGTTATATGTCTACAGTTGAAGGGGTGGGGGTTGTTATATGTCTACAGTTGAAGGGGTGGGGGTTGTTATATGTCTACAGATGAAGGGTGGGGGGTTGTTTTATGTCTACAGTTGAAGTGGTGGGGGTTGTTTTATGTCTACAGATGAAGGGGTGGGGGTTGTTTTATGTCTACAGGTGAAGTGATGGGGGTTGTTATATGTCTACAGATGAAGGGTGGGGGGTTGTTTTATGTCTACAGTTGAAGTGGTGGGGGTTGTTTTATGTCTACAGATGAAGGGGTGGGGGTTGTTTTATGTCTACAGGTGAAGTGATGGGGGTTGTTATATGTCTACAGATGAAGGGGTGGGGGTTGTTTTATGTCTACAGATGAAGTGGTGGGGGTTGTTATATGTCTACAGATGAAGTGGTGGGGGTTGTTGTATGTACAGATGAAGTGGTGGGGGTTGTTGTATGTCTACAGATGAAGTGGTGGGGGTTGTTGTGTCTGACATACAGTACTAGCTTTAACTTGACTGTCCTCAATGTCATGAAGACAACCCATTAAACCACAGGTGGCCAACTCCTGCCCACTTTTTATTTGTGTATTCATCCTTTATTTACCCAGATGGCCCCTTTGAGCTTAACAACCTCATTTCCAAGATTGCAGCAGCGTGTGGCCATACAGTACATGCGACAGGGTCATACATTAAAAAGGACAATGCTGTAGCAGCACACTTGAGATATGAAAAAGAGCCCAGACAGCATTGATCGCTGTTCATGCTTTGGCGTTTGCATCCCTCTTACAGCGTAGTGTAAGCCTAAAGGACATAGATCCATCCATGATTATCGAATCGTCACATGGGAATTACATGAGTTATTAGCAGAACAACCCATTACCCCCTGTACTGCAATGCAGAGACAGAGAGAAAGACAGAGTGAGAGAATGAGAGAGCGAGAGAGAGAGAGGTGCAGTAGCAGATGTCTATTGTCTGTACTTGGATTTTGCTAAGTGACATGTGTTATGGATTGTTTCATATGCACTGACCTTCAATCCTCCGTTTAGAAAATAAGAAACAGAAAAAAAGAAACGACTGCATCTCATGTATCTTTATTTCCTGCCTCCATGAATGCCAGAGATGAATGCAGGTAGAAAAATAAAATATAAGCGAAGACAACTCCCACAAATCACCTCTCCCTCCTCCACCAATCAGCCGGAACATAACTAAAGATAACTCACAGTCCTTTGCTCTGCATTCTTATGAGATAACTGCTCCCTCACAGGGAAGCACTGTTCTGTAGATTTGGTCATTGCTATCGGGCAATGCTATAAAGGACTTCTCTAACCTTTACCAAGTAGGCCCTCATTGTAAAAACAATTTTGTTCTTAACTGACTTGTCTAGTTAAATAAATAAATAAATCTTTTTTTAAATAAATAAAATAAGAACAATTGTGTCTCTGGAACTCTTAAAGGGTATGAACACAAGGGCATCCCGAGTGGCGCAGCGGTCTAAGGCACTGCATCACGGTCTAAGGCACTGCATCACGGTCTAAGGCACTGCATCGCAGTGCTTGAGGCATCACTACAGACCCCAGTTCGATCCCAGGCTGTGTTGCAGCCAGCCGCGACCGGGAGACCCATGAAGCAGCGCACAATTGGCCCTGCGGGATGTCCTCTAGCTACTTTTTGTGGCGGGCCGGGCACATGCACACTGACTTCGGTCACCAGTTGTACGGTGTTTCCTCCGACACAGTGTTGCAGCTGGCTTCCGGGTTAAGCGAGCAGTGTGTCAAGAAGCAGTGCGGCTTGGCAGGATCCTGTTTCGGAGGACGCATGGCTCTCAACCTTCGCCGTACGGGATTTGCAGCGATGGGACAAGACTGGTACTACCAATTGGATATCATGAAATTGGGGTAAAAATATTTTTGAAATATTTACAAAAATAAAGGGTATGAACAAAGAACAAAGACAATATCTATAAGGGACTTGGTTCCATGGTGTGCTTTAAATGGGTACAGTATCTGAAGGCTGTGTCTACTGAAACATGAATGGGCCATGTCTTTCACAGTGACATCATGTGTCTTGTTGTGTGATAGGAGTATAAAGGAACCCATGGCAGCCCCTGTGTTTGTGATTGCGGTGGACAAAAGGCGACGTTAACTGTATCTGGACTGTACGTCTTCACAGTGGAGCTGTCAGCATTGGCTTTGTGTTTGGCTCAGCGACCTTGTCCTTTGCAGACCGCCTATTAATTAACATCGGTGTGCATGGAGGGACCAGCCGTGGTGCATACTGTCTCCTGTCTATAGCAGATCAATGCAGGGAGAAAACACAAAGGGAGACGGGCGCTAGGAACGAGTGCGTGTCTTCAAGTGCATTTTCCACTACACTAAAGACCCATTTGAGTAATGTGCTTCCGACACGCTCTCGTGTTGCCTCCCAGTGTTTCTGCTTTATGGACGATGCACCAGCATTTTGGCTTTACAGCGCTCTCTCGCCATTTCTCTCTCTCTCTCTCCCTCTGTGTGCTTCTCTCACTGCCTTTGGCTGAGACTGTAGTGAACTCACCCCATGCTGGGTCGTCTTTTCTCTGGGGACTGATTCCCTCTCATCTCTGCTGCTCTCCCTACCCAGTCTCAACACTGTGCCCTAGGCCCAACCACAGCCTCTAACCTATAGCCCAATGCCAAGACCAACATCCCAGCCCCCATTCCTGACACCCCCCATTCACAGCCCCAGCCCCCTCTTAATCCCTTCCCAAGCCCCTATGCCTGTCCCTCTGGCAGGGGATCTGGTCACCCACCAGAAGGTATGTGGAGGACTATTACAGCCCTGCAAGGTTTATTTAACGTGACAGCTGTTACTCTCTGACCACCATCATGCAAGTGTTTTGGACTGCCAGTATGTGTGTGTGTGTGGTTGTTTGTGTTTGTATTTCTGTTAGTAGGCGTTTGTGTGTGTGTGTGTGTGTGTGTGTGTGTGTGTGTGTGTGTGTGTGTGTGTGTGTGTGTGTGTGTGTGTGTGTGTGTGTTTGCTTGTCGCGGATGTCCTTCAGCAGTAAAGATGTGTCGGAGAGAGATGAAAAGAATGCTAATTAAGTGTATTACAGTAGTGAGGACTACCCTGGCTGACACACACGCACGCACGCACACACACACACACACACACACACACACACACACACACACACACACACACACACACACACACACACACACACACACACACACACACACACACACACACACACACACTGTGCTCTGTGTGTGTGTGTATGTGCACCCACCTGTGTGTTTCTGGACACCCCATTCTGCCTCCTTGAACCACTGAAGTGGTATAAAAAAATCCAAGTTTAAGTACATTCTGTGTTTGAATGAAGTGACAGCAAACATTCAGCAATAGCTTCAACGGCTGGTCTGCGGGGATGGGTGGATGGCAGGAACCAATGCTTTCCATCTCTTTTCTCAAGAGGAACTTTTGTGTGATTCAGTGTGGAAACAAAAGACAGGGTCAGTCAAAGTTTCAGTTTCTTTCTGCTTTATGGAGTTCTGGCAGTACGTACAGCTGGAGCAAGGAAGCACATTTGTTGTTGTTGGCATTCACGTATATTGTATTTGCCATGCAGATTTTGCATGGTGTGTGTTTTTGTTGGTGTGTGTGCGTGCATTCTGACCTTGCTGAACACCCCTTTCAAATAGAGCTCTATGTGAGTTCTCTATCCTAGTGAATCTGGGAGTTGACATTGCAGGTGCTGCAGGTCTTGCCAAAAAGAGCTAATCACAACTTCATTACCCTTGTGAAGCCACCAATGGCACCTTCATCCTCTGTTTCCAGGACACTGCGTAACTGTCTACTTCATTCTCTGTTTCAATGCTGAACTGTCTACTTCATTTGACTTTCTGTTAAAGTTGAGACCTTAGCCTCAGGGAAGTTTTATAGATATAGATACAGGGCTTGGAAGAGTAGATGCTGCTTCTTCAGCAGCTAATGGGGATCTGAATGAGAAAATCATAGTTCTAGACTCGGATCCTTATTCGATTACATCTCCCCATATCATTGTTTCTGCAGAGATGGCCTGACAAAAATGTCAGCCCCCAATCTCTCTCTCATAAGAGCACATTCCTCAAATAGGAAATTATAAATCAATTAGGTAAAAATTTGTTTAGACCAGCGGCAGCAGAATGGAACCTCTCGCAGAAAGATTAGATCATAGGAGACATCCCTAGCATTGCCTGCACGGTTAAACAAGGACTTTCTAAATTTCCCTCATAACACTATGTGCTCTATGCAATGAGTTTGAATAAGATGCTGTTTTTTAGGACAGGGTTTTCTGCGCCATTAGTATGACACATGACTGCTAGTGTCTTTGTGTGGTGGTTTGTATTTGTGCGTCTGTGTGTGTGTGTGTGTGCATGCGTGTGTGGTGTGTGGTGTGTGTATCTTTGCTGCTTTGCTGGCTGTGTTGACGTTGATAGTCTTTGACAGCGTCTGGGAGAGCAGGGAAGTGGTGACTGTTGTGGTAGAAGACACAGAGAGCAGTGGATAGGAGAAGAGAATGATAATCCTATTCCAATGTGCTCTGCCTACAACAAAATCTCTTGCATAGTTAGTTTTGCATACAAAGTCTTGCATAGTTCGGTATGTTGCACAGAAAGTGGCTAATATTGCATTGATTCGATCACAATTCCCACAGCAAAGGGAAACGTTGATAGTGTTAACTAACGGGGAAAACTCCAGAAAGTTGAGTGAAGTTCAATCTCGTGCTTCTCTTCGCAGGCTGATATTTCTTCTGCACGGCAGTCCTGGGGGAGTTGCGTGCCCACGCACGTGTGCAGCTTAGAGGGAACATTGCTTGTGACTTTTTTAAACTGGCACTACCAGTCGAAGCCTGTTCCCTCCTCTCTCCCCCCTCCTTCCTCCTTCTCTGAAAATGCATAGAAGGCCTTTGTTCTTTTCTCCCTTCTTTCTCGCCTCCTGGTCTCCTCTCCTCCTGTTGAACAGTTGCCAGGCAGCAGGCTGCCCATCACAGTGACCAGAGACAGTCTCTAAGAGAGTGGGCTGGGCTGAAAAAAGGGTCCCACCCCAATATGACCCGACACTGTATTACTCTGTCCTCTTCTCTCCCTCTTTCTCTATCTACTTCTCTCCTCTCATTCTACCCTAACTCTGCCCTCTATCCCTCTGTAGCGTTTTCCCCCCCATCAGCACCTCTTCTCCTCCCATCCCTAGTTCCCTCTCCCCTCCCCACCCCATATTGTCATTGGCACTGACATTTATATTCTTATGTTACAGTGCTGGGGATAGTTTCAGTGCAGCCCAGAGTTTCTGGGCTGGGCTTTGGCACTGTGGACTGATTGACTACTTTAATGGACACCTGTGTAGATAGTGGCAAGCTGTTAAATGACTGGCCATGGCTGAAGTGCTACAGCCATGAGAGGACAGGGTTAACTCCTGTGGCCTCACAGGCATGTGGGGAAGAATGAGATGAGCTTGCACGATATGTGTGTGTGTGTGTGTGTGTGTGTGTGTGTGTGTGTGTGTGTGTGTGTGTGTGTGTGTGTGTGTGTGTGTGTGTGTGTGTGTGTGTGTGTGTGTTAGAGAAAGAGAGTCAAGGGTAAGAGACAATGGGAGAGGGAATGAATGACAGAAAGAAAGGCAAGAAGAAGGATAGTGAGAGGATGGGTTTGGCGTGGATTGAGAGGTTAGGGTGGGGCTGCATAATAACATTTTCTGTTGGGAGAGTATTGGGAATCGATAATGTAATTCATAGAAAAGCCATGGACTGGCCTCTCATTGACATTCACAGGCATGCTCAAGCTTACATCCCCAAGAATTAAAGAAGAGAGAAAAATCGGTCTGTCATTGAAACAAAGAGTCACCCATTGTTTATATCAAGCCCTTAAGTAACCACAATGCCCAGCGAGCAGCCTTTAAAATACCATTAGGCTTTGATTGACATCTCCGGTGGCCCAGTGTCCTTGGTGATGCAGTGAGTAAGGAGGTAACCACACGGTCAGCCAGCGCTCAGCACGTGTCCTCTTACCTCTCTCTCTCTCTCTCTCTCTCTCTCTCTCTCTCTCTCTCTCTCTCTCTCTGTTCTCATAACTGCATGTGGCCATTTTAGGTCAGATAAAATGTAAAATACCAGTTATTCCCAGGTATTGCCAAAGCCCATTTGTGGCACAGCAAGTGAGGGGCAGGAGTGTGGGTGACTCTTACCCAAAAACTCAGCAGCCCGCAGCTCACATCCCAGGGGCCCCACAGTCACAATGAGCCTGGCATAATCGGATCTGACAAAGTGTGGCTCTTACCAATGAGCCACACTATGTATCTATGTATTTGTATTCATGCCTAAGTTTTAAGGAATTTGTTGTGGCTTTTGTGGTAGGATGTTTTGGTAAGTCATTGTAAGCACTGGCTGTGTGATTTGGCTGTGTCCAAGTCACAGTCAGTCTCTGTTTCTTAATGAGAATGCTGTTAGCAAGAGCAGTGCTTTTTTGTTTTACCGCAGTGAGTGAGTGCAGTGCCATTTTGGTGACATCCTTCTCCTTTCTCTCCCCCACACAGCGCTGACAGGAGGGCAGCCCGGGTCCACGCAAGGGAGCCAAGATGGCCGAGCGCCCGGGAGCAGACTCAGAAGAGCGGCTGAGGAGTCCTACTGGGCCTATTCAGGTGTGTGTGTTAATGCAGAATGGTTCTTACTCTCTCTCTCTCTGTCTGTCTCTCTCTCTCCCCCTTCTCCTTCTCTCCTCTCTCCCTCTTCCTCCGCCTATGCTCCCTGTTCTTTAGAGCCCTGGCCTCAGGGATTCTCTGGGCTTTTTATTTTATGAATGTTTCTGTGGAGAAAAAGTGACTTATTTTGTCCCTCTGAGCGATATTTGCAGAGGAGGAGCATTAATATTTTACTGTGCAACCAAGCCTCGGGCAACAAATGATCTTTATTTTTTAAATATATTTCTGTTCCCATGTCTACTCTAATTGTAGCCCGACGCTGCATTAAAGCCAGGGGCTCGTGGCAAAGTAGAGCTGGTGACAGATTCACTTAGCGAGCTGGGTATTGATGCTTAGATCTATTAATGGTGTTTTGTGTCATGGCACGCATAATATTAAAGGCTTATATAAGACTCTGATGTAACTGTGGGTGTAATTTCAGCAAGAAGAAAACAATACAGATTGTGTAGGACAGTCACAGAGATCCCTCCATTTTGTAAAATGGCATATTTTTTTTCTGAACAAACGGATAGGCTGGTGCTATAGCAGGTACTGTAGTGTTTGAGTGAGTGAGTGAGTGAGAGAGAGAGAGAGCTGAGGATAGTAGGTTATGCTTGGTTTGAGAATGCTGATGGCTCCTAACCCTTTCATGTGAATCAGCGGTGGCACTCTGGTAGCCCATCCTGATATTTAATAATCACATCAGTCCCTTTGGGGCCCGGTTACCCACTGCTATTTCTCCTCTCAAACAGCTGAGAACCTCCTTATACCTCGCTATTCTAGCAGCAACTACAGACCTGTCACTAATACAGAACTGCATATCTCTCTCTCTATCCTCTCTCTCTCTCTCTCTCTGGGCCTTAGGGACATGAAGCAGAGGAGAGGCAGTATGCAGGGCTGTCCCTAGATATTGCCTGAGTTTGTGCACAGCTCTAAGCTCTCATCTCTCTCTGCATGTTAATGCGTCATTCTCTCTGGCGGGCTGATGGGGCAGTCTGCTATGCCTCAGTGAGGTAGCCATTCTGGAATCTGTCATCTGAATATATACTGGTGGATCTGATTACGACAAGTTAATTCGGACAGAGCTTTATACAGAGCTTTATAACTGTTTTACTGTAAGCTCACCAGGTTGCGAAGTGAGGACTTCACCAATATTGGATGCCTTATTACGCCAGTGATTATGTTATTATTTGGATGTCTGTTATTCTTTAGAAGTTGTATACATTAAATGATGACTTAAGAAACTGTCATTGAAATGTGTTTGGATCAACTGTAATTGTGTTGGTACTAGGACTTTCAAACAATTTCAAACATGTAATCAAGTTAATCTTAGGATTTACTTTTAGTAACCTCTGAAGGATCTACGGGATCTGTGTCCCTCGTTGCTAACATGCGCTAATGTGACTAGAATGACGTTGTAAGTAACAGCACACTTTCCAGGACATAGACAGGCTTAAATTATTGTTAATCTAACTGTACTGTCCAATTTACAGTAGCTATTACAGTGATAAAATACCATGCTATTGTTTGAGAAGACTGCACAACAACAAAACTTTATCACGGCAACTGGTTTGATACATTCACCTCTGAAGGTATATAATGTACTTCCATTCAGTAATCTTGCACTGATTTGTCATTCTGGTTCCAGAGATAAAATGTAGAATAGTTTTGCTTGATAAAATCAATTTTTATATTCATATGTAGGAACTGGTTTCTACAGTTGGAACCTCTGACGATTGTATTTTGTTTTGACATCCCATTGTTGTTTTTAGACGTATAGATGATGTATTTTGTTTTGACATCCCATTGTTGTTTTTAGACGTATAGATGATGTATTTTGTTTTGACATCCCATTGTTGTTTTTAGACGTATAGATGATGTATTTTGTTTTGACATCCCATTGTTGTTTTTAGACGTATAGATGATGTATTTTGTTTTGACATCCCATTGTTGTTTTTAGACGTATAGATGATGTATTTTGTTTTGACATCCCATTGTTGTTTTTAGACGTATAGATGATGTATTTTGTTTTGACATCCCATTGTTGTTTTTAGACGTATAGATGATGTATTTTGTTTTGACATCCCATTGTTGTTTTTAGACGTATAGATGATGTATTTTGTTTTGACATCCCATTGTTGTTTTTAGACGTATAGATGATGTATTTTGTTTTGACATCCCATTGTTGTTTTTAGACGTATAGATGATGTATTTTGTATGTTCTCACTGTATTTGGAAGACTTTCAGACAATGCAATTAATCACAAACAAAAAAATGGTGCACAAAAAATACAAAAAGTGAACTCAAGTGAACTGATGAATAACTCTCACAGCCCTAGACTTGGTACCCTTATGGCCATTTTTGGCCATTCTTTGTATACATTCAGGGCCAGGCAAAAAAGACTGTACAATAAATCAGACCAATACTGAGCTATATTCCATGATCATTTGTTTTGTTGAAATGATATTCTAAACGGCATTGGCACTTGGATTGGAACCAGTGCTATGGTCGGATGATATGAAAATAGAGCTCTTTGGCCACGCACACCAGTGGTGGGTTTAGCATTGAAAAACACAAGCAGAAGCAGAAAATAACCTCATACCTATGGTCAAATATGGTGGTGGATCTTTGATATTTTTGGGCAATTTTGCTTACACTGGTCCTGGGGCCCTTGTTAAGGTCAACGGCATCATAAACTTTTCCAGTGCCAGGACATTTTAGCCAAATACCTGGTTGCCTCTGCCAGGAGGTTGAAACTTGGCCACAAGTGGATCCTCCAGCAAGACAATAACCCACAACACTAATCAAAACCTACAAATAAATGGTTAATTGAGCGCAAAATCAACATTTTGCCATGGCCATCTCAGTCACCTGACTTAAACTCTGTTGAAAACCTGTGGTTTGAATTGATGAGGGCAGTCCATAACAGCAGACAAAGGATATCAAGGACCTGGAAAGACTGAACATACGACCTGTCATTGCTCATATCAGAATTACTGCCTCAAAGTGAAGCGGCTGAGGCCTTAATTAAGATATGCAGTATAAACCAAACAAATGACCCCGGGTGAGTTATGCCCTCCAGCCTACAGAATTACAAGTGCTTTTCCATATATTTTAAGCTGCCTTTTTGTGAGCATCTGACTGAAACACTGAGGCCAGATCAATAGGCCCTCCCTCATGCCTTCTCTTCCACACACCGTTACAAAGTTCACATTAAGGTGGGTTTGATGGAAAGTTCCACTTTTCCACGTACATTTTTAGTTGTTGCTCAATGGCACTATAAATCACCCTCCGTCCCTCCCCTCACCCCCAACTTGCTGGATATTCATTTTAAATCCCTTGTAGCCTCAATACTTCTGGCTTCAATGGGAGACGTACCCTAATTTATGAGATGGAGAATTCACCACCTTGTCCGTTTCATATCAATTCTCATAGCCCATTTCACATTCACTGGCAGGCTTGAGTTGAGAGCTCTCTAGGTTTTGTGTGCAGCCATGAAGAAAATACATGAAGATGGACATTGATGATATATTGTACTGTAGTTTAACTTTAGAGGATTAATGGCTGTGACTTAAATAACAACTCATAAAGATAGTCATTTCTGCGAGGATGTTAAACAAAATATATATATTTTCTTTAGTGTGCTGCTTAGTCAGTAGGCCTATGCTTAAGTCCTTGGATTCTAAGAGTGTGCCTTTACTTCTTATGAGTGTTTGTACACGTTTCGTTTTTCTGTGTGTATTTCTGAGGACGTGTAAATATGCTTTGGAGTGGATCCTCTATGCATATTCAGTAGTATGCTGTAGTAGGGGACAAAGAAAAACTGCATTGGATCACCCTTGAATCTGCAGTGCTCCACTTGCCCTAAAATGCACTTAAGGGTGTTTCCTAATGGATTAATATGCACGTTATTTACTGAATGGGGTCTTCAGACCAGGTCATTCGTGTAAGGTGTGATGGGCTGTGTATTATCCAACACCTTTGAGTGATTTCATCAGCACTCAGGGGAATTACATGTAATTTGAGATCTAGCAGAGTTATGACAATGGTAGGGCATCTGGTTGCCATGCCAACCTTTACAGAACTGCCTGCCATAGAGGTTCTGAAATGACATTAGGACAATCACAGACTTGCCTGTCAACAGCAGTCCTCATAGTTTACAATGAATGAAGATGGAGAAATAGTATTATTTAATCATTTCTGCCCACACAAAAAAACAGGGAAATAAATCTTGTTAGCACAGGTGGTCATTGGTCACTGATACATCTCTTCCAGCTCTGTATAATTATTTCTTCAAATGGAAATTATGACAGTAAATCTCAGTAAGACAAAAATAATGGTGTTCCAAAAATGGTCCAGTTGCCAGGACCACAAATACAAATTCCATCTAGACACCTTTTCAATAGAGCACACAAAAAACTATACATACCTCGGCCTAAACATCTACCCTTTATGGTTGTGAGGTCTGGGGTCCACTCACCAACCAAGAATGAACAAAATGGGACAAACACCACATTGAGACTCTGCATGCAGAATTCTGAAAAAATATCCTCTGTGTACAACGTAAAACACAAAATAATGCATGCAGAGCAGAATTAGGCCGATACCTGCTGATTACCAAAAAAGAGCGGTTCAATTCTACAACCTCCTACTGTAAATGGAAGCGATTCCCAAACCTTCCTTAACAAAGCCATCACCCACAGATAGATGAACCTGGAGAAGAGTCCCCTAAGCAAACTGGTCCTGGGGCACTCTGTTCACAAACACAAGCAGAGCCCCAGGACAGCAACACAATTAGACCCAACCAAATCATGAGAAAACAAAAGAGAAGTACTTGACACACTGGAAAGAATTAACAAAAAACTGAGCAAACTAGAATGCTATTTGGCCCTAAACAGAGTACACAGTGGCAGAATACCTGACCCAACATTAAGGAAAGCTTTGACTATGTACTAACTCAGTGAGCATAGCCTTGCCAGGTCTGCCATAGGCAGGCTACTGTATGTGCACACTGCCCACAAAATGAGGTGGAAACTGAGCTGCACTTCCTAACCTCCTGCCAAATGTTTGACCATATTAGAGACACATACTTCCCTCAGATTACACAGACCCACAAAGAATTTGAATATCAAATCCAATTTTGATAAACTCCCATATCTATTGGGGGAAATACCACAGTGTGAAATCACAGCAGCAATATTTGTGACCTATTGCCACAAGAAAAGGGCAACCAGTGAAGAACAAACACCATTGTAAATACAACCCATATTTATGTTTATTTATTTTCCCTTTTGTACTTGCACATCGTTAGAACACTGTATAGAGACATAATATGACATTTGAAACATCTCTATTATTTTGGAATGTTTACTGTTTGTTTTTATTGTTTATTTGTTCATTATCTATTTCACTTGCTTTGGCAATGTAAACATATGTTTCCCATGCCAATAAAGCCCCTTAAATTGAAATTTAATTGAGAGAGCCAGAGAGATGTTGTGTCAAGGCAGCTGAATGTTTAGAGGGAACAGAGGGCTGAGGGCAGCCTAACAGAATGAAAAACAAAGCCTCAAACCTGACTTGGCATGCTGATGAGAGCAGCTTCCTAGTGTGGTGTTCAAGTCCTCTTTTCTCTCACTCCCAGCCCTATTTTTCCCTTTCTGTGGTGGCACATCTCAATCTCTCTTTCAAGCTTTCTGTCTTTCACACTCTACTATGTCAGTCAATGTTTGCTTGTAAGGTACCCTTTAGCTGGCTTTAGTTGTGATACAGGAACCTCTGAATGGCGCCACTTGCTCTCAGGGTATGCTATTTTTATTTCATTTAAATTCACCTTTATTTAACCAGTTAGGCTAGTTGAGAACAAGTTCTCATTTACAACTTCGATCTGGCCAAGATAAAGCAAAGCAGTTCGACAAAAACAACAACACAGAGTTACACATGGGATAAACAAACGTACAGTCAATAGCACAATAGAAAAATCTATGTACAGTGTGTGCAAATGTAGTAAGATTAGGGAGGTAAGGCAATAAATAGGCCATAGTGGCGAAATAATTACAATTTGGCATGAACTACTATAGCTAATAGATCAGAGGACTGATAGCCTAGCTCTGCCGTAGCTCTCTCTCTTTGTGCTAAGGATTTTTACCTATGCAAATACATCATGTGACATAGTGTTGTAACAGAAACAGGAAGTGGGAATGAAGGTGTTAAAATTAGGGTTGAGGTGGAGGATGAAAACAAGAATGACAGGAGTGAAAGCAAATAAGTGCGATGGAGAGAGAGTAAATTAATTAATGAGAGAGATAGCCCTCTCTCTCTGGCTCTGCAAGGCTTGTTGTCTTTCATTCATGAATGTGGCGAGCAGAGCGTGTCTGTGCTGTGTTTAAGTATGTACAGCATCAGAGCAGCATGGCCCATCATGAGGCCGCTCTAATAGAATGACCCAGCTCTACTGACAGCAGCACACTCCTGCAAATGGAGCTGCACATCTGCCACTGTGCTGCAGTAATTGTGCAATTTACTGTACAGCCAATATCCCGCCATCCTAATTGAATATGACTTTGTACTGTTTGAGTAATCTCTCCATTTTAGACCCTGACCTCAGGCATGCTTCAGCTCCAGATACAGTGGATGGGAGAGGAAGACAGAGAGGGAGAGGTAAAGCGAGAGAGGAGGGAAGGATCAAGAGGGAGAGATGTGAGATAGAGGCAGAGAGAAAGATAGAGAGAGGGAGTGGCGTGAGGTAGAGGTGTCCGATAAAGCATGTAGGTCACATTGAGAGGCGGTAGGTTCCTGGTGATGACATCACTACCGTCACCATCACTGCTGCTGCTAACACCTTACCAAGGACAAACTGTGCACAAGACACATAGAAAAAGGGAGAGACAGAAAGAGGGAGGCTGAGAAAGAGAGAGTCAAGGGAGGGAAAGATGGAGAAGAGAGAAGGAGGAGGGGTGGAGGTAGAGAGATGAAACCAAAACCAGATGGCTCTGTTTGGCTGCCTGGCTGAGTGAATCCTGTGTTTGTTTCAAGTGTTTGGGCTTGTGTTTCTACTGGTTTTAGTCCTCCTGACTGTTGTGGATGGCCCTGTAAGTGGGTTATAAAGATCAACATCACTACAATCAGAGCAGAAGATGGTGGATGGATTTGGAATGTAGATGACCCATTGTCCTACCTCCCTCTCCCCTCTTCTACTCTCTTCTCTTTCCTCCTCTCTTCTCATTCCTGGGCACAGAAAATACTGATCTAATGTTAGAGAAGGGATGGATGGATGGATGGATGGATGGAGGGATGGATGGATGGAGGGAGGGATGGATGGATGGAGGGATGGAGGGAAGAAGGGGAGGGAAAGTACAGTGAGGGGGAATTTGAGGAGTAATTAAAGCTGGTTTTGACTTAATCACAGATTATCCATTATATCGACCAGATACTCAAGTGGCAACTCTCACGATTAAATTAAATGTCTTGAAAAATGGAAAGCAGTTCAGGTGGAGGCATGATCAGGTGGGACCATTTTAGCCAATGAGAGGGCAGATATGAGTGTGAACAACAGGCACAAATACGATATAAAGTGTTTGTTTTTTTATCAAAGTTGTCGGGATGTCACGTGTCCTACTTATATCATTAGACTTGTAGCAACCTAAGCATTACGAAACTTATGTTCGATCAAATAAGCCACATGCATCAAATAAGCCATTACATTTTTTGTTGACCAAATTCGACACTCTCATTGACCTCCATGCAAAAACTCCTCGCTTGTTTAGGCCAAAAAATGGAAAAGACAGATTTTGGGCCTAGTTATCCCTCTCGCTTCGCCTCTTCCTCTCTGACCTAATTAAATCTCTCTTCTTGACGTACACACAGGGGGAGGCTTGGAAGTAAGATTTGTATTACGTAAGATGTGCAGAATAAGATATTACATGGAGTTCTTTAAACACGCCAGCTTATTAGTAATGCAAAGCCTTAGGCTGCATTAGGATGAATTATATAATTGCCATCATTTTCATAAATGCATGGTAACATTCAGCTGTCAGCCAGCAAACTGAGCTGCTCACCAACTATTCATATGGAAGACTTTATATACACTATATATACAAAAGTATGTGGACACCCCTTCAAATATGTGGATTCTGCTATTTCAGCCACACCCGTTGTTGACAGGTGTATAAAATCGAGCGCACAGCCATGCAATCTCCATAGATAAACATTGACAATAGAAGAGCTCAATGTGACATCATCATAGGATGCTACCTTTTCAACAAGTCAGTTCGTCAAATATCTGCCCTGCTAGAGCTGCCCCAGTCAACTATAAGTGCTGTTATTGTGAAGTGGAAACGTCTAGGAGCAACAGCGGCTAATCCGTGAAGTGGCAGGCCACACAAGCTCACAGAACGGGAGCGCAGAGTGCCGAAGCGCGTAGCGCATAAAAATAGTCTGTCCTCGGTTGCAACACTCACTACCAGGTTCCAAACTGCCTCTGGAAGCAACGTCAGTTCAAGAACTGTTTGTCTGGAGGTTCATGAAAGGGGTTTCCATGGCCGAGCAGCGGCACACAAGCCTAAGTTCAAAATGCGCATTACCAATTGGCTGGAGTGGTGTAAACCTTGCTGCCATTGGACTCTGGAGCAGTGGAAACGCGTTCTCTGAAGTGGTGAATCACGCTTGACCGTTTGGCAGTCCGTCCGACAAATCTGGGTTTGGCAGATGTGCCAACTGTAACGTTTGGTGGAGGAGGAATAATGGTCTGAGGCTGTTTTTCATGGTTCAGTCTAGGCCCCTTAGTTCCAGTGAAGGGAAATCTTAACGCTACAGCATACAATGACATTCTAGATGATTCTGTGCTTCCAACTTTGTGGCCCTTTCCTGTTTCAGCATGACAATGCCCCTGTGCACAAAGTGAGGGCCATACAGAAACGATTTGTCAAGATCGGTGTGGAAGACCTTGACTGGCCTGCACAGAGCCCTGACCTCAATCCCACCGAACCTTTTTGGGATGAATTGGAACGCCGACTGCGAGCCAGGCCTAATCGCCCAACATCAATGCCCAACCCCATTAATGCTCTTATGGCTGAATGGAAGCAAGTCCCCGCAGCAATGTTCCAACATCTAGTGGAAATTCTTCCCAGAAGAGTGGAGGCTCTTATAGCAGCAAAGGGGGACCAACTCCATATTAATGCCTATGATTTTGGAAAGAGATGTTTTGGTCATGTCGTGTAGTTTCCACAATCATTCTATCAACAGACAATCAAGATTTGTTTAAGCTTACACAAATACTATTTCTCTGAATAGGTCGATTAAATTAGCCTCAAGATCAGGCAAGTGCAATAGAATGGAGTGCATGAGATCAGGTCAAGTGGTCTGTGTGTGGATAAATGTAGGGGGGTGGTGGGGGCCGAGTGGGGCTCTGTGCAGGCCTGCTTAATGACTCAAAACTGGAGCCTCTGATGAAAGGTAAGAAGAAAATCATGGAGAGAGCTAAATATAGGAGACAGGAAGAGAGGGATGAGGGAGAGAGCGATGGGAAGTAGATGGTGATCACTCTTTAGTGTTTAATCTGCAGTTGGAGAGTGGTTGGAGAGAGTGTGTGTGCGTGGGCTGGATGTGGATGCCTTCCAGATGAGTAAGTATAACACAAATGCTTGGTTAGGCTAATCTGATCTGTGGTATAAGGTGGTGGTTAGGAGCTGTGTGTGTGTGTGTTTGTGTGTCTGCTTGCTTGTGTGTATTTGTTTGTGTTTGTTTGGTTATAGTTTCTCTCTGCTGTGCAGCTGAAAAGCAGCAAATGGATTAGCCAGAGCCACACATTGTGAAATTGATTAAAGTTTATTTCAAGCTTTAGCACTCTGGGCCATTACTCATAACAGGGCTGGTAATATCGCCACACACAGAGACTCTAGGGAGACTGAGGGAGCATCGTATCTCTCTATAAAGCAAAGGAGGGCTGTGTGTGCCCGTGTGCCTGTGTGTGTGCCCGTGTGTGTGTGTGTGTGTGTGTGTGTGTGTGTGTGTGTGTGTGTGTGTGTGTGTGTGTGTGTGTGTGTGTGTGTGTGTGTGTGTGTGTGTGTGTGTGTGTGTGTGTGTGTGTGTGTGTGTGTGTGTGTGTTTGTCTGTGTGTGTGTTTGTCTGTGTGTATGTGGCTTTCAAAGTTAAAGGTGGACAGTGAAAGGGGGTGAGTGGAGAATAAATCCAGCATATTTGTCAGAGCAAGGGTGTGAACAGATTAAGTGTGGGAGCAGAGGGGGGAATATGAGGAAGATGTAGCTGAATAAGGGATGAGTAGAAATGCCAAGTTTAATGTGAGCTTGCCTGTGTGGTCTGGAAAACATTGCCTTCTGAGGAAGATCCCTGGAGAGGTAACAGTGGTGCACACCAGATTATGAGGTGTGTGTGTAGGTGTGTTCCAGTGGAGGCTGCTGAGGGGAGGAAGGCTCATAATAATGGCTGGACGGAAACCATGTGTTTGATGTATTTGATACCATTCCACTAATTCTGCTCCGGCCATTACCACAAGCCCGTCTTCCCCAATTAAGGTCCACCAACCTCCTGTGGTTTGTTCGTTAGTGTATGAAAAGGTTTAAGGCTTAAACATATTTCAGTTCGGCTGGCGGCTAGCCGAAGTTGGCTAAGTGAAACCGAACGAGGTTGCTCGCATACTCCCTTAAAATACCTTTATTTAAAAAAATTAAAAAGAAGCAGCTATAGTACTGTTTGTCCATTTTAAAACGCCGTAGCCAGCATACACTTCCTCAAAAAAGTCAGAATTAATCTAAGATAACTCAGGATATCTGGCAACAATTTGGGCGTTTTTGCCAAGGAGATTTTAGTCACGCAATTTTACATCAAACTAAGATGTAAAACGAAGGGGAAAAAATGATTTTTTTGAATGACAACAAAGACTTTATTCAAGAATCCCTACTGTTGACTAATCACAGACGTAGGTGCGTAGACTTCGGATCCAAACTTTGGGTCTGCATGAACAGCTGAAAAATCCCACAGGAAAGTCCAAAACAAACATAAATGTCACAAAATGTCGTCATAATTTATGTACGAACCCTTCCGAACTGTTTAAACTGGGAAGCATGCAGACGCCTTTAGACATGAACACACACACGCTTTGACAGAGGGTGTGTGTGTTACTTTTGCCCTTAAAGCGCACACTCTGAGTTGTCGCTCAAACCGTCTGCTATGCTCAGAGCGTGGTTCTGATCCTGGTAGTGCGGAGACAGCATCACCCCCCACACACCACAGTGGCCCATTAGAGCATCCAGTGGTAACCCCCCTGTCCTTCATAGAGGGGATCTGGCCGTTGGTTCCTAGTAGTGTTGACACCTCTCTGCAGAGTGATCTACTTCCCCAGGTCAGGTCTGTGAGTTTGAGGTGGAAGCAGAGCTGGGATGTGTTAGACTCTTGAGCTCTCTTCCTCGCTGGTGGACTTTATGAAAGAGAGCGAGAGCAACGGACGTTACAACTTACCAATTACCAATTCCTGCTTCTCCCTCTTTCCCCTTATCTTCCTGCTACTGCTGGGACTTTGAAAAGAGTGTGTGTGTGTGTGTGTGTGTGTGTGTGTGTGTGTGTGTGTGTGTGTGTGTGTGTGTGTGTGTGTGTGTGTGTGTGTGTGTGTGTGTGTGTGTGTGCGCGTGCGTGCGTGTGTGTGCGTGTGTGAGCGTGTGTGAAAGCTTTGAAGGGAGGGAGTGTTTTGGTGGGTGTGTGTGTGTGTGTGTGTGGAATGGTCGCTGGTGTCTGACTGATAGTGAACCAGGTTCTGCCTTCTGTCTCATTCATCTGCTGTTGACATTCAATGCGATTTCCTCTTTGAGGGGAGTGATGCGTCGCCTTATTAATTATGCCTGAAATATTAAAAAGACTTCATCATGCATGAATTATTAATTCATTTCGCTGAGATCATGTTGGCGAAATATTTCCCAGTTTTGTCGTACATCATCCTGGAGGGACGGCGGGAGGAAGGAGATGGCATCCCAGTAAACAAACTGAGGAGGTGTGTGTGTGTGCGTGCATGTGTTCTTGCTTGAGTTAGTGTGTTCATGTCTAATAAACAGAGCAGGTTGCTTCACTCATAAAATATTTGAGCTTCTCCACTTTTCCTTCTCTGTTTTCCTCAATCTCTCTGAAGGTCTCTGATTAGATGCTCTATATGGATGTAAACATACAACTTGAAGGTCACATATCAAGTATAATTTATTTCAGTTGGAAAGTCTACTAATTCTAATTCTATGCATAGCAATTATCCCATATCTTCATAGGCAGAGTGTGAAAGGGGAACTTCACAAGGATAATGGTTAGGCAAGGTGATAGGGAGGAGAGATGTGAGAAAGACAGAGGCAGAGAGAAACTCATTCATACCTCCAGTAGTTTAACATGCAGCTCAGGTCCAGGAGAGTTTAGAGATGTCATTAGTCTCCTAAAGCCTGATGGTAACTATTGCAGAGAGTGAAAGGAAACACAATTAGAATCAATTGAAAAAGGAGGCGTAGACACCCCGATTGATCCTGTATTCAATGTTCTTATGGACGTTTTCCATTACATTGTAATTGTCAGTGTGGCAAGGATGAATACTTGGATAGTTTTGCCCATTCATCTGCACTGGTGTAGCACACACACACACACACTCTCTCTCACACACACACACTCTCACAAACACACACTCTCTCACACACACACACACACACACACACACACACACACTCTCATACACACACACTCTCAAACACACACACACACACGCACTTTTTTTTTAATACCTCCTTTGTCACCAGTCTGACTTATAGATGAGATGTCGCCCACCATCATTGTAATGACTTTAAATATACACTACATGGCCAAAGTATGTGGATGAGTGGATCCGGCTATTTCAGCCACACCCATTGCTGACAAGTGTATAAAATCGAACACACAGCCACGCAATCTCCATAGACAACCATTGGCAGTAGAATGGCCACACTGAAGAGCTCAGTGACGTTCAATGTGGCACCATCATAGGATGCCACCTTTCCAACAAGTCAGTTCATCAAATTTCTGCCCTGTTAGAGTGGCCCCAGTAAACTGTAAGTGCTGTTATTGTGAAGGGGAAATGTCTAGGAGCAACAATGGCTTAGCCACGAAGTGTTAGGCCACACAAGCTCACAGAACGGGTCTGCCGAGTGCTGAAGTGCATAGCGCGTAAAAATCGTCTGTCCTCAGTTGCTACACTCAATACCGAGTTCCAAACTGCCTCTGGAAGCAACTTCAGCACAATAACTGTCTGGGTTTGGCGGATGCCAGGAGTCAACTGTAAACTGTAAAGTTTGGCGGAGGAGGAATAATGACCTGGGGCTGTTTTTCATGGTTCGTGCTAAGCCCCGTAGTTCCAGTGAAGGGATGACATTGACATTCTAGATGATTCTGTGTTTCCAATTTTGTGGCAACAGTTTGGGGGAGGGCCTTTCCTGTTTCAACATGACAATGCCCCCATGCACAAAGCGAGGTCCATATAGAAATGGTTTGTCGAGATCGGTGTGGAAGAACTTGACTGGCCTGCGCAGAGCCCTGACCTCAACACCATCGAGCACTTTTGGGATGAATTGGAACGCTGACTGCGAGCCAGGCCTAATCGCCCAAGATCAGTGCCCAACCTCACTAGTGCTCTTGTGGCTGAATGGAAGCAAGTCCCCGCAGCAATGCTCCAACATCTAGTGGAAAGCCTTCCCAGAAGAGTGGAGGCTGTTACCGCAGCAAAAGGGGGACCAACTCCATATTAATGCCCATGATTTTGGAATGGGTGTACATATGGGAGGACAATAGATGTTGCCGTGTAAGGTATGTGTCTATGTGTTGGATGTTGCAGTGTAAGGTGTGTGTCTCTATTGTGCTAGGCTGTCTGTAGAACTCCTCTCTCTTTGACTTTGTAACTAAGGTAAAGCTCATGGGACTCAGGAGTGCTAATCTACACAGATTACTCTGGTCCCTCCTCACTGCTAGTGATGTTCCTCTCTGTAGCCTGTTAATCTCCCCCTGCTGCATAGCCTTAAGTGCTACATGCTCTCTTTGGATGTGTTGTCAGACAGTTATTCGGTAAGATGTCTTCCACTTAAAGTTTGCACCTGAGGAAACTGAAGGAACTCTTGTAGAAATTGAACTACATTCCCCAGAGTTCCATTCTATTCAGTACACTAGATATACATAAGTATGTGGACACCCATTCAAATGAGTGGTTTCGGCTATTTCAGCCAGACCCGTTGCTGACAGGAAGAGTGGAAGCTGAATTTTTTTAAATGTATTGTTTTTTTAAAACCTTTATTTAACTAGGAAGGTCAGTTAAGAACAAATTCTTATTTTCAATGACGGCCTGGGAACAGTGGGTTAACTGACTTGTGCTGTTATAGCAGCAAAGGGGGGACCAACTCCATATTAATGCCCATGATTTTAGAATGAAAAATTTGACGTGTCTTGGCTGATTTCTTTTGATTTTCCCATAATGTCAAGCAAAGAGGCACTGAGTTTGAAGGTAGGCCTTGAAATACATCCACAGGTACACCTCCAATTGACGCAAATTATGTCAATTAGCCTATCAGAAGCTTCTAAAGCCATGACATAATTTTCTGGAATTTTCCAAGCTGTTTAAATGCACAGTCAACTTAGTGTATGTAAACTTCTGACCCACTGGAATTGTGATACAGTGAATTATAAGTGATATAATCTGTCTGTAAATAATTGTTGGAAAAATTACTTGTGTCAGGCACAAAGTAGATGTCCTAACCAACTTGCCAAAACTATAGTTTGTTAACAAAAAAATTGTGTTGAGTGGTTGAAAAACAAGTTTTAATGACTCCATCCTAAGTGAATGTAAAATTCCGACTTCAACTGTATATTTTTGGTCATGTAGTGTATGTTTCGATTTGTGTCCACTCATGAGTGCCTTACAAGCCATTGGTAATGTAAGAGGCCTAATACGTTGGAGAGTTGTTTCATTGAGTGCATTCTTTAAGCACTAGAATGATGTTTTTCACTTATCCTGGACACCAGGCTATGATTGAAAACAGTGTGTAATTGTCTGAATGTTAGGTGACAACCTTACTCGGGCGTTGACAGTAGCCCTCTGTAAGGTAGAGATGACCTGTCCCTCTCATGCCACACACTCCCACACTGACCCCTCCTTCCTTCAGATTGCGATTTACAGTTATACTCAACATCTGAGATGCCAGCAATGATGAGATTCCAACAATGATGAGAATCCCAATAGACCATCACTGTGTGTGTGTGTGTGTGTGTGTGTGTGTGTGTGTGTGTGTGTGTGTGTGTGTGTGTGTGTGTGTGTGTGTGTGTGTGTGTGTGTGTGTGTGTGTGTGTGTGTGTGTGTGGACAGAGGATGTCTAGGGGCAACCCAAGCTCTGATCACCTTAACTTGCCTCGGACATGCAAAAGTGTCTACACACTAATTATTAATAATGTTGTGATCCCTCTTAATTAATAATGTTTTGATCTCTCATATCTCTCTCTCTCTCTCTATTCTTATCTAGATTAATCTTGGTTATCATTCAATGATCAGATCAGACATTTATACTGGCTTGGGGCCCCACTTCTGTCTGAGTGATGTGTCAGTGTGGCTGAGCTACCTCCATCTCTCCCCAGCCCAGGTTCACCTCACACCGCAATCACCTTTTAATTTCCTATGATGTATTAAACTGGCAGGAACCAATTTTGGAGCTTGAATTGGGCCCTAAATCATCAAATCACTTTCCCGGGCCACCTGTGATTCACCACCCTGACGAAGAAAGGAAATATATTAGAATGTAAATAAATGAGTAACCTATGAAAGCTAACCTAAATATTGTATCGACAAGGTTTTCCCCCCATCTTTTTCTTGAGGGTTGATTGATGGTGGATGGTGGTAGTGCAGCTGAACCCAACCTGAACAGGTTCCTCTACACTGCTGTGCCTTTCAGCTGCCTTCGAACAGCTTCCTCTCCCTCCCCAGAAACAGAAATAGCCCTCCGGCAACCCCATCATCTATTTCAGACACCGCCACATACGGAAACACTTAGCACAGAATCCCCATTAAGAACAGGAGGAAGAGCAGGGTATTCACATCCTAAATTATTATTCTGCTGCTGCTATGTTTAGATGCTCCCTTGTTTAACCTATGATTAGAATAGACTGGATGGATAATAGGGTGTGTACTGTAGCAGGGTCTTTGCTCCAGCCAAGCAGAAGCGTTTAGCCTGCATACAGAGCAGCAGGCTGTTTTGCTGTGTCATGGTGGGGCTCTGAGTACTGGCTGGTAGTTCAAATACTCATGAGTGTATCTGACGGGGGTATAGATGAGCCACGTGCCTCCCAGAGCTTGAGTCATAACAGATGGCATTTTAGGAGGGACACATTAGTAATGGAATGGCAGTTTGGTGTCTTACAGTGAAGAAGACGCTCTATTAAGGACGGTATGTTGTTATGCCCTAACATGCAGTGTGTAATGATAGCCATGGTTATTACTATATAGTAGGATTATTATTTCCCAATATGTTTTGACCTGGAGGTGTTGAGACAAGGCTGTACAGCAGTGTGATTACTGTCCTGAGACTGTAGTAGCAGTGTGATTACTGTCCTGAGACTGCAGTAGCAGTGTGGTTACTGTCCTGAGACTGCAGTAGCAGTGTGGTTACTGTCCTGAGACTGTAGTAGCAGTGTGATTACTGTGCTGAGACTGTAGTAGCAGTGTGATTACTGTCCTGAGACTGCAGTAGCAGTGTGGTTACTGTCCTGAGACTGCAGTAGCAGTGTCGTTACTGTCCTGAGACTGCAGTAGCAGTGTGGTTACTGTGCTGAGACTGCAGTAGCAGTGTGGTTACTGTTCTGAGACTGCAGTAGCAGTGTGGTTACTGTGCTGAGACTGCAGTAGCAGTGTGGTTACTGTCCTGAGACTGCAGTAGCAGTGTGGTTACTGTTCTGAGACTGCAGTAGCAGTGTGGTTACTGTCCTGAGACTGTAGTAGCAGTGTGGTTACTGTGCTGAGACTGCAGTAGCAGTGTGATTACTGTCCTGAGACTGCAGTAGCAGTATAGTTACTGTGCTGAGACTGCAGTAGTAGCAGTGTGGTTACTGTGCTCAGACTGTAGTAGCAGTGTGGTTACTGTGCTCAGACTGTAGTAGCAGTGTGGTTACTGTGCTCAGACTGTAGTAGCAGTGTGGTTATTGTGCTGATTCTGCAGTAGCAGTGTGATTACTGTGCTCAGACTGTAGTAGCAGTGTGGTTACTGTGCTCAGACTGTAGTAGCAGTGTGATTACTGTGCTCAGACTGTAGTAGCAGTGTGATTACTGTGCTCAGACTGTAGTAGCAGTGTGGTTACTGTGCTCAGACTGTAGCAGCAGTGTGATTATTGTGCTCAGACTGTAGTAGCAGTGTGGTTACTGTGCTCAGACTGTAGCAGCAGTGTGATTATTGTGCTCAGACTGTAGTAGCAGTGTGGTTACTGTGCTCAGACTGTAGCAGCAGTGTGATTATTGTGCTCAGACTGTAGTAGCAGTGTGGTTACTGTGCTCAGACTGTAGCAGCAGTGTGATTACTGTGCTCAGACTGTAGTAGCAGTGTGGTTACTGTGCTCAGACTGTAGCAGCAGTGTGATTATTGTGCTCAGACTGTAGTAGCAGTGTGGTTACTGTATTGAGACAAGGCTGTACAGCAGTGTGGTTACTATGTTGAGACAAGGCTGTACAGCAGTGTGGTTACTGTGTTGAGACAAGGCTGTACAGCAGTGTGGTTACTGTGTTGAGACAAAGCTGTACAGCAGTGTGGTTACTGTGTTGAGACAAGGCTGTACAGCAGTGTGATTGCTGTGCTGAGACAATGCTGTACAGCAGTGTGATTACTGTGCTGAGACAAGGCTGTACAGCAGTGTGATTACTGTGCTGAGACAAGGCTGTACAGCAGTGTGATTACTGTGTTGAGACAAGGCTGTACAGCAGTGTGATTACTGTGCTGAGACAAGGCTGTACAGCAGTGTGATTACTGTGTTGAGACTGTAGCAGCAGTGTGCAGGCTACCTGTTTGACTCTTGGCTAGTAAACAACATAATGTTGTGGTGTGATCCAGATCAGAGCTCCCTGGCGCTGGGCTAATGTTAGACCTGCTGACAGGGCCTGACACACACACACGTGTGTTCCCATGGCATGTGTGATGAAGTGCATCGGCATGATGGTGACCCCCCTGTCCTTGTGTGCTGGGCGCGCTGCTCCCCTGTGTTATTAAAGGCCCTAAAGATGAAAAATCACTCACTATTTATTAATCAATGTGCCTCAGACAGCCAACACACAGGCGAGGGACCAGACTAATAATAATAATAATGTGTGTGTGTGTATGTGTTTAGAACACACCGAACACAAAGTCCCTTACAGCAGCGCCATACACACATACACACCGCTACAGGTTGCTTCAGCTCTGTTGCCAGATGCTTGGTGGGATGCCCATTGGTGTACATAGTCCCAGATCCTATCTCTCTTGCTCCTACTGGTCCTCTACATGTGGATCAAATGAACTCAATCCCCACTGAGCTAATCGAGCATGGAATTTGCAGTCCTATGATCCCACTGGGTAAGGATTCAATTTCAACACCTCTGTGTCCTCATCCCAGACCAAAATGTCTGTATTGGTTTGTGAATTATTTCCCCATAGTTGCTCATACCTTTACTATATTTTAATTAGATATATTAACTCTAAGTTATCTCATATATTTGAAGTACCATCTTATGCTGTCTCCTATTTGCTAAGCACACAGTGCACCAGAGGAGCTGTAATGCCATTGGCTGCTTGTGCTGCCCGTCTTCATTGGTACTGAAAATCAGGTAGGGTAACAAATAGGCTATATTAAGTGGAAAAGTAGCTCCTGAAGGCATACAATATACATTTCAAAATCTGCTGCAAAGGCTTGCGGCAGATTACACTCCTACTGAATACACATTCCTGTGGCTTATTGGCTTACAGGGTATTTAATATGCTCCAAACAGCCACATGTGACAGTGTGGAGTCTATGGAACACACACTGCTGAGAGACAGGAGACTCAGGGCAGACATGGGCAAACAAAGCACAATGATGGGGGGAAGAGGAAGTAGAGTGTTTCACAGAGATAAAAAGCGAGTGTAGGGCCTCCCGGGTGGCGCAGTGGTTAAGGGCGCTGTACTGCTGGGCGCAGTGCGCGCTAACCAAGGTTGCGGCTGGCTTCCGGTTTGGATGGCGCCATGTTAAGAAGCAGTGCGGCTTGGTTGGGTTGTGTATCGGAGGAGTAGCGATGAGTCAAGATAGTAGCTACTAAAAACAATTCGATACCACGAAATTGAGGAGAAAAAGGGGTAAAATTCAAACAACAAAAAACAAAACAAAAAAAGCGAGTGTAATTGTTTACATTCAGAATGCTATGGATCACACCATGGCTGATACCAAGCAGCGAGAGAGAGAGCAAGATGGAGAATGTGGACAGCAGGGATGCACAATATATCGGTAAACATATCGGAATCGGACGATATTAGGTAACAATGCCAACATCGGCATCACAGCTGATGTGCATACCTATATAACGTAGGTAGATGCCACAAAAAATATTGCGCTACATGTGCAACACAGCATTCCTAACCTAGCCCACAATGTCTGCTGTGTGGATCGCGCAGTCATTTGAAAGAGTAAGACAATTTCAGCGAGACAACTCAAAGGTGAAAGCCATCAACGCGAAGATAATGGAATTCATTGCTCTTGACAATCAACCGTTCTCTGTCGTGGATGATGTTGGCTTTCGCCGACTGGTCGAGCACCGGTACCCACTACCAAGTAGGCGCTATTTTCAGATGTTGCCCTACCGGAGTTACACAGTATTGTTGAAGACACACAGACACAAATGGAGAAGATGGAAACGGACACAGTGATTGTGCGCACCGAGGAAGAGAAACCACGGACAGACAAAGCTGAAACTTCACTGCTTGACATGTATGATGAAATCCTGGTTGTGACTGAACAAATGAACAACGAAACAGCATAGCAAGTAAGTTAAATAAAGAGGTTTTACTGATAATGGGGAAGTACGTAAATGCCAACAAAATAACTTTTTGGTCTGTGTGTGTGTGTGTGTGTGTGTGTGTGTGTGTGTGTGTGTGTGTGTGTGTATCAACTATTTAACTGTACTAGAATGTTTAAAAGGCCACTAAAATTGTAAATATCTGTATCTTTTTTTCTTTGGCAAGGAAAATATTGGATATCGATATCAGCCAAAAATGTCATATGTAGACAGAGAGAGAGGGAGAGGGTGGGGGGAGAAGAGCGAGAGAGAGAGTGAGAGAGGGGGAGAGGGGGGGAGAGAGAGAGGGAGATACAGACGATGAACCCATTGAGTGAGAGGCTGATAGACAGGATGAAAGTATGAGTGATGGAGCGAAAGGGTAAAAGAAGGAGAGACAGTACATTTGGAGGTGTATGTATGTTGGGTGGGGGTTAATATTCCTCAGTTAACCAAGATGATTGTGTGTGTGTGTGTGTGTGTGTGTGTGTGTGTGTGTGTGTGTGTGTGTGTGTGTATGTGTGTGTGTGTGTGTGTGTGTGTGTGTGTGTGTGTGTGTGTGTGTGTGTGTGTGTGTGTGTGTGTGTGTGTGTGTGTGTGTGTGTGTGTGTGTGTTTGAGGGAGAGAGAGAGAGTGAGGCAGGCAGGCAACTGGAGGGGCATTCCTCTTCCCTGACGGCTGTTCCCATGTTATCACACCCATCTACACAGTCGCTATGGTGATGGATCGCACTGCGTCCCCTGCACCCTCTTTATTGCAGATGTTTAGCAGTTTATAATTGAAAATCCGGGGGGAAATTATTGGTCAATCTTTCTTCCCGAATACCGGCACTATCGATCGGCTCCTGGAGCTGCTGGAAGTAAAAATGATGTCATCAGAGAGTTGGACATTGATTATTCCAGAAACGTCTCAGGTTTAGGAGTATAGAGAATAGGCTCAGTAGGACGTAGTACATACTGCCATACTGTATGAATCATGTGAAGATCCAACAGAATTGTGAATTCCTCACTTGGCATGGGTGCCAAAGCCTTGGCATTTTGTCAAATTCCATCACAGCAGGGTAACAGAGAGAGGGTGGTCAAGTTAGTATTGGAATCTGAAGAGGCCTACATGGATACAAAAGGCTATATACAGTAAGCTATTATATCCAACAAACAGTGAAAAACTTATTGCATTATTTCATGACCACCCTCACCTCCCTCTGGGTTCCTCCCCATTCCTTCCATGGTTATTCAAACCCTCTAGTCATCAGCACTATGAAACAGCCAATCCATGATGTGATGGATTGTGATGGACACTGTTGATATATGATTTATAAGGGCCTCAGCACACAAGGGCCATTCTGCCCGTCTCATTGGCTATCACTTCATTACCCAGCCCTCCCCACTGCAGTTATCTGCTGTGAAGTGAATTACATGAGTGCCTATTGATTTTTGTTCTTATTTCAAAGCAGCGGGCATGTTTAGAGAGTAAACCTATTGCTTTCTCCCTAAGCGCTCCATTGTGATGCTTAATCTGCACACTGTCTAATTGGCGTCACTAAAGAGCACCTTGTTGGCTAAAAATGTATTGTCAAGAGCTCAACCAGAGTTAGCAGCTGTGTCTGGAGGTCGTATAGAGAGACAGAGGTGGACAGGGGGAGGGGGCAAAAGGAGAGTGTGGATAGGGAGAGAGAAAGGGAGATGGGGGAGAGGGGTGAGAGGGGAGTGAGAGAGAACAAATGCAGAGAAGGTGGGGAGGGTATAGTGAGGAAGAAAAATGGGAAAGAGATTTGAGGGAGTTGGAAAGGGAGAGAGAAGACTCAGGCAGGCAGAGGGAGAGAAGTGTCTCTGGTCCTCATCTCTCCAGCAGTATTGATATTTGCATTTTTAAGTATCCCCGTACTCTTCTTTAGGTCCGAACAGGATTAAAACAATTACATCACAACAAAACACAACAACAGTCTACACATCATAAATAAAACAATACATCATACAAGGTGTTATTACATTATTTCTCTTGTAATAAAAATGTACAATACTACAATGAAACAATATATGTGTGTACGGTCGTGGCCAAATGTTTTGAGAATGACACAAATATTAATTTTCACAAAGTTTGCTACTTCAGTGTCTTTAGATATTTTTGTCTGATGTTACTATGGAATACTGAAGTATAATTACAAGCATTTCAAAAGTGTCAAAGGCTTTTATTGACAATTACATGAAGTTGATGCAAAGAGTCAATATTTGCAGTGTTGACCCTTCTTTTTCAAGACCTCTGCAATCCGCCCTGACATGCTGTCAATTAACTTGTGGGCCACATCCTGACTGATGGCAGCCCATTCTTGCCTAATCAATGCTTGGAGTTTGTCAGAAATTGTGAGGTTTTTGTTTGTCCACCCGCCTCTTGAGGATTGATCACAAGTTCTCAGTGAGATTAAGGTCTTGGGAGTTTCCTGGCCATGGACCCAAAATATCGATGTTTTGTTCCCCGAGCCACTTAGTTATCACTTTTGCCTTACGGCTAAGTACTCCATCATGCTGGAAAAGGCATTGTTCATCACCAAACTGTTCCTGGATGGTTGGGAGAAGTTGCTCTCGGAGGATGTGTTGGTACTATTCTTTATTCATGGCTGTGTTCTTAGGCAAAATAGTGAGTGAGCCTTGGCTGGGAAGCAACCCCACACATGAATGGTCTCAGGATGCTTTACTGTTAGCTTGACACAGGACTGAAGGTAGCGCTCACCTTGTCTTCTCCGGACAAGCTTTTTTCTGGATGCCCCAAACCATCAGAAAGGGGATATATCAGTGAAAATGACTTTACCCCAGTCCTCAGCAGTCCAACCCCTGTACCTTTTGCAGAATATCAGTCTGTCCCTGATGTTTTTCCTGGAGAGAAGTGGCTTCTTTGCTGCCCTTCTTGACACCAGGCCATCCTTCAAAAGTCTTCGCCTCACTGTGGGTGCAGATGCATTCACACCTGCCTGCTGACATTCCTGAGCAAGCTCTGTACTGGCGGTGCCCCGATACCGCAGCTGAATCAACTTTAGGAGACGGTCCTGGCTCTTGCTGGACTTTCTTGGGTGCCTTGAAGCCTTCTTCACAACAATTGAACCGCTCTCCTTGAAGTTCTTGATGATCCGATAAATGGTTGATTTAGGTGCAATCTTACTGGCAGCAATATCCTTGCCTGTGAAGCCCTTTTTTGTGCAAGCAATGATGACAGCACATGTTTCCTTGCAGGTATCCATGACTGACAGAGGAAGAACAATGATTCCAAGCACCACCCTCCTTTTGAAGCTTCCAGTCTGTTATTCGAACTCAATCAGCATGACAGAGTGATCTCCAGCCTTTTCCTCGTCAACACTCACACCTGTGTTAACGAGAGAATCACTGACATGATGTCAGCTGGTCCTTTTGTGGCAGGGCTGTAATGCAGTGGAAATGTTTTTTGGGGATTCAGTTCATTTGCATGGCAAAGAGGGACTTTGCAATTAATTGCAATTCATCTGATCACTCTTCATAACATTCTGGAGTATATGCAAATTGCCATCATACAAACTGAGGCAGCAGGCTTTGTGAAAATTTATATTTGTGTAATTCTCAAAACTTTTGGCCTTGACTGTAGAGTGCATGTGTTAGAGGGTATGTGCATATGCATGTGTGTGCCTCTTCACAGTCCTCGTTGTACCGTGAGGAGCTGTTTTATCTGGGGGTTTTTATCAGATTTTACTGCTCACTTGAGGTACTTAGAAGAGAGTTCCATGTAGTCATGGCTCTATGTAATACTGGTCATTTCCCAGAGTCTGTCCTGGACTTGGGGTCTGTAAGAGACCCTTGGTGGCATGTCTTGTGGGGTTTGTATGGGTGTCTGCGCTGTGTGTTAGCTGTTTGAACAGACAGTTCGGTGCTTTCAACACGTCAATACCTCTCACAAAGACAAATAGTGATGTAGTCAAACACATTGAGCCAGCAGATATTGACATGCATGTTATTGATATTAGCCCTCTGCGTATATTTAAGGACCAGGCATGCTGCTCTGTTCTGGGACAACTGTAATTTGCCTATTTCCTTATTTGTGGCTAGGACCTGTAGGACCTGTAAAACTAGGACCTGTAGGACTTGTTTTGTTGATTGTGTTGTTAAGAAAGCAGAGCAGCGCTTTATCAACGACAGACCTCTCCACATCTTATCTACCATTGCATCAATATGTCTTGATCATGTCAGTTTACAATCTAGGGTTACACCAGGCAGTTTAGTGTATTCAACTTGCTCAATTGCCACCTTATTCATTTCAAGATTTAGTTGAGGTTCAGGGTTTAGCAAATTATTTGTCCCAAATAAATTATTTTAGTTTTTTATATATTTACGACTTGCTTATTTACGACTTACTGGCCTCCCATTCTAAATCTGACTGTAACTCTTTGTTAAGTGTAGCAGTGATTTCACTGTCTGTTGTAGCTGACATACAGTATAATGTTGAGTCATCAGCGTACATAGACACACACGCTTTACTCACTGCTAGTGGTAGGTCATTAGTACAATTTTTATACCGTAAGTGATCAAGACAGCTGCCTTGAGGTATGCCATACTCTATCTGTTTTATGAGAGGCTACCATAAAAAACTCTGTGTTCTGTTCGATACTGTAGGTAACTCGATCCACTGTAAAGCCATGACACATACGTTTTTTCAGCAGCAGACTATGATCGATGAATGCTAAAAAAACAGCTCCCACAATTTTCTTATTATGAATTTATTTCAGCCAATCATCAGTAATTTGTCTTAGTGCATGTTGAGTGCCCTTCCCTATAAGCGTGCGGAATTCCATTGTTAATTTAAAATAGTAGACTGTTTCCTCAAGCTCAAGCTTGTGCCCTTAAACGAGGATATAATGTGCATTAAAGAAAGCACAATGGGCGTGATATCATCATCACCCCAGGAATAGATCACAGGGCTCATCAACAACCTCTGAATATGCGTGGCGCCTGCTAATGTATTTAAATAGCATGGAAAGCATGGCGTAATAGGCGACGAGGGTGGATGATGGAGGCACGCGGGGGGTGCAGGGGGGTGGCTGCGTGCCTAATGGGCTCAATGGTTCATTACTGGGACACCAGGTACTCAGAGCTACAGTCTCTATCCATAGAGAGGACACTAATCCACTACTGGACTGTTGGCAGCTCTGCTACTATTACAACATTGTTATCTAAATCTAAAAGACAATGGTACAGTATACAGTTCATTTGGCAACAACAACACCAAACTGAAGCAATTTTGTATGTGGTCCCTCGGGGTAAACTGTCAGTTGGCCACAGCATCTCTGTGTGGTACCAAGGTTGGTACCCGGCTGCCTGTAGTACAAGGTGTCAGTCGCCATCTGTGGTTTGAGATGGAACGTACGTTACAACTGCTGCATTATGCATGGGGAGATCCAGTTATGTAAAGTGACCAGCCAGGTGGAGTGGTCTGTTGTGATGAACAGTTGATGGGCATGACTCTGAAATTATTCTCAAGTGGTCACCCAGGACTTCTTTGCATCTTGAAGATGCACATGTCACACAGTGCAGAGCTGTTTTTGGTTCTCTCACAGGACACATTAAGTGTTTATTGAATTTTTCAATCAAATTACATTTTACGATCAAATCTGCAAACGATGATTCATTTTTGACTGGGCTTGACTAGATGAGCCTCTCCTGACATCTGAAATAAATCCTCTGAGAACCAAAAATAGTTCAGGACTGTTCGGGTTTGTTGTTAGATATTCATCAATCTTTTTTTTATTATTACATTTGTAATAAATGACAAACAGCTGTTATAGTGTTTTTCATATGGTCTCTGTCTTGTAGAGGGAAAGAGGAAGATAACAAGACTAATCCAGTTCCACTGATGACTGTGTGACTGAAAGGAGCATAGGGATGCTGTCATCCCATCACTTTGAACACTGATAGTCCCACCGGTGACATCATTTTCTTGTTGTTTTTTTTTCTCCTCCTCGACTTGGAGAACGGATGTGCCAGTCCGTCCATCTGTCCATTACTCTGCTAATCAAAAGGTTAATGTCACTTCTGTTCTTGCCTGATATCCGTCTCGCTGCACACGCCCACCCTCCTGGCTAGTCATTAAACCAGCATACAGTTTGGCATTATCTTTCTCTCATCTGCTAATGAATTGCTTAATAACAGTAATTAATACGGCTCGGCTAGTCGACGACCAGATAGCAGAGTTGTGGCTTTGGGTCAGGAGAAACATTTGTCACTGCAACAGAAGAACAAAAAATAGAAGTGATCTGAATTGACGAAAGTATGGAGAGAGATTTTTTTTGTTGTCATGTTTTGTCAAGGAATGTTCTGTGTGGATATGTAGTCAAATGGCTCCTCCTTACATGTTCTTTTTACTTCTACCTCTAGATAAAGTTTATTTTGAGAATATTACTCAACACTTATTCCTTTGTTATGGTTGATTCCCCTTGTCGATCTTTGTGGGAAGAAAAAGCATTCAACAAATGAAAAATGGAATTTGACAAAAGCACTATTTAGGACTTTATTTAGCAGAGATTGCAACGGAAAGCGGTCAGGTCTGGTTCAAGGAGTTTTTAATGGAAATGGCTAGAAAGTGTGGAGGCCCTTGAGAGAAATGGAGAGGGTGGAGAGGTCAGTCTGGGGGAACAGCTCTCTATTAAAGCTAAGAGGGTAACAGAGGCTTGAGGGATGGGGTAGAGAGGGAGAGATGGGGGAAGGGAAATGGAGAATGAAAGAGGAAAGCAAGGAAAGGGAAGATAGGTAGAAGTATCAGGGGCTGGTTTGGCAGGACTCCACCCTCTTCTGGAGAAGGCAGGAAGCAGGAAGGAGTGAGTAGGAAAGGCATGTTATTTTGGCTCCTTTCAAAGACCTCTAAGAAAATAGGCCCTGCCTGCTGGAGCTACCAGAGCCATAAATCACATAGAGGGAGCTCCTGCTCAACAGGACCCAGAGGTGACCTCAGAGTCACATGCAAGCACACACAGAGACATGCACACTGCACTCCAATGCACACACCCGGACATGCGCTTGGCAGAGGCCTAATCCAAAGCAGAGTTTCACTTACCAGCCTCTAACATACACATGCGCCACCAGAAACACAGACACAAGCTGTCTTTTCCTAATGTCCTCCCTGAAGTGATGATAGAGGCAGGTTGAGTCTTAAATGTACCTGGCTGGGACTGATCTCTGCTGCTGCTGAGCCCATATGAAGCAGGGACACATGCTGAGGCTATTATATTACAGCCCTGCTCTTCTCACCCTCTCTCCACACACAACCAGAGCCAATCCATAGTTGGCTGAGAGTAGGGGTTATGATACTTTGGTGAATTTGCAAGGCATGGAATACAAGACATTGGGAGATGCAGATTACCAAGACATATGCGCAACATGGTTCGTTCTGACTGCCCTCTCCTCTCTCTCCCTTGCGCTGGCTCGCCAGGGGTGTATTCAATATGGTGATTCTGTTGTGAAAAGTTTCAGAGCAGAAGCAAATGGAACGAAACGGGGAGGGACTTACCTGAATTTGTCCTATAGAAACTCTTTATTTTTTAAATGTTATTTCACCTTTATTTAACCAGGTAGGCTAGTTGAGAACAAGTTCTCATTTACAACTGCGACCTGGCCAAGATAAAGCAACACAGTGTTGTCTTGTTTTAGTTGCTAACTGTTTGGACAAATGACTATACCCCAGCTCTTTCTCTTAGCTAATGATGTAAGTGTGTGTTCAGTCTTCGGGCCTGTTGAGTGTAGAATATCCTATCCCAGCATTTCCCAAACTAGGAGTGGCGACCCAATGTGGGGTCGCCTGATTTGAAAATGTGGTTGCGAGAGAAGCTCTGTAAATAACATACAAAATTGTGCTTGGTTGGAATTACATTAGTAACCTCTGGTAGCCACTAGATGTGATTATAATAAACAGATTGGTTTATGTTTTCTTCCTACATATGTGGCTCTAACTACAAAATATTATGACCCCATCCCTGAAAGATAGGATATGTGTCTTCTGTTTCCCTCGACAATGCCCACAAGCCGCGCAGGACTCATTAGAACAGATTGGACAAGACCAGGCACTAAATCAGAATGGTGAATGATGTTCTTTTCTACACAGAAGATCATAAAAAAGTATTGCCTGATGATCTTCTGAACTTCCAAATAGCTTTCTGCTGCATTTCAGTCAATTCAAACCATACTTCCTTCAGATTGAAATACTGTCAAAAATACTGTCCAACTGATTTGTAACAGACTGTCATTGCCATAGATAGGCCTAGTGCTTGGTTCTGACTCTGTCTGCCTGGTGGAAAAGCTGCATATACTGTGCCCCTCCCCTTTCTTAGTATTTGTGTTCTCGGAAGTACGGAAAATATGCCGTCTCTACCTTTCCAAAAAATACAGAATCTTAGCAGTCGATTCCTGGTGGAATATAATCTTGACACTCAGAAATGGGAGTCGACACTCAAGGAATCAATTATATTGGGGTCAACTTTCCACCCCTTTGTCATTGTCGTTAACAGTTGGCAGAGAAAGACAGCAGCAAAGTCCTGTATGGCAATACTTTGAGAAGTTAAATGACAGGGAAATGCAAACTTTGCGAGGTGGAATTGATGTACAGTAATGGTAGTACATGTGCAATGTTTAACCATCTGAACGGGACGCACCATGAGACCCAAACCGTTGCTGGCAGCAGCGCAGCTACATTGTGAATTCACATGGAATGTGGTGCATTTTTCTTATCATTTTAACGGAAAACCAAGAAAGAAATGTCTGTTGAATGTTGGTCCATTTGTCACATCCTAGCCCAGAGACAGTGAAAACATATCTCTGTCTTCCTATTATTTAGCTTTGTTCCTATATGTTTACTTCATATTGTTGCAGGCTTTTGTAAAGTATGTGGACCTGATCTGGGAAAACATTCAATAGAACATTGCTGCAACTATTGGTTGATGATGTGAAAATATTAATATGACCTTCTGTGGTTGGCCTGATTTATTGGTTTCCTTCCGCCTGAGTAAAGACAAGGTAATGTCACATGAATGGGAACAAACTAACAAGCAGCTCTTTTGCATGCAACAGATAAACATTTTGGGGCCGGTTCCGATTTAGGAAATTACACCTTTCTTACGCACACCCTTCCTACACACTTCTCAGTAGTTGGTATTCAGACTTACCTTATGAAGGTGCATAATGGGGTTTGCAGGCGTGATTCCCTTGTGCGCACTGAGTAAATGTGAATCAACCACTGAAAACCCTCCCACTTGCTGGCCAACAGATTTTCGTGTGGAGTTTTCATTCAATAGGGGTTTCAGTACATTTGTCTTACGCCATCACTTTAAATACTGTGTACCTTTAATTAGAATTTTGTCAACAGACTAGAATACCTCGAAAAAAACGAGTACAGAAAATAGGGATCAATGAAAGAATGCCATCTCTGCATCTTTGTCTTCGTTTCAGCACAAAAATTGTCTGATCTTGTAGAATATTTAGGAACATTTTAGGGTTAGGAAAGTATTTATGAAGCATAAAAGAAACTGATTTGGAGAGTATTCTGTAGAGCTCGAAGCTATTTACATCTTGTTATTATGTCTTACGATCTCTTTCCTTTCTGTTTTTCATCTGGTCACTATCCTATAAATACTACTGATCAAGGATAACATGAGGATATGGGAGTGAAGAGTGACATGATGATAGGGGAGTGAAGAGATGACATGAGGATATGGGGAGTGAAGAGGTGACATGAGGATAGGGGAGTGAAGAGGTGACATGAGTGAAGGGCTGACATGAGGATAGGGGAATGAAGAGGTGACATGAGGATAGGGGAGTGAAGAGATGACATGAGGATAGGGGAATGAAGAGGTGACATGAGGATAGGGGAGTGAAGAGGTGACATGAGGATAGGGGAATGAAGAGGTGACATGAGGATAGGGGAGTGAAGAGGTGACATGAGGATAGGGGAGTGAAGAGGTGACATGAGTGAAGGGCTGACATGAGGATAGGGGAGTGAAGAGGTGACATGAGGATAGGGGAGTGAAGAGGTGACATGAGGATAGGGGAGTGAAGAGGTGACATGAGTGAAGGGCTGACATGAGGATAGGGGAGTGAAGAGGTGACATGAGGATAGGGGAGTGAAGAGGTGA